>NC_057796.1:88776660-88784440 GCF_018294505.1 Triticum aestivum | reverse complement strand
GCCCAGTCGGAGCCGTCGCGGAACCCGCCGCCGATCCGATCTCGCCGTTCGGTTTTTTTCGGTTTAGGTAAAAACCGTCGGTTTTTTTTAAAACCCTAGTTTCATTTTTTTAGATCGGTTCATCGGTTTTTCACAGTTTAGCTTATTTAGCGGACGTTCGTCCGTACGTTCATTTTAACGAACGGTTTTCGCTCGTTAGTTACAGACAACGAACGTTCGTTCGTTAGCCTGTTCGTCAGTTTTCTTTTTCTCGGATTTTCCGCGATTATTTTCGATCGCGATTTCTGATCCGATTTTCGTTTTAGTTTATCTTTTCGCTCATTTATCGGAATCAGGCGATTCAAGCGCCTAGATCTTCGTCTCGAAACCCTCTTTCTGTTTAATCAACTTGAACAAGATTTTGGTACTGTAAAATTTGACTTTAGTTCAGATTAGTAAACGGATCTTGTTTCTTTCGCAGTTTGAGTTTCGTTGCTCCGTTTGATTTGATTCTTTTCGCAAATCGGAGTTCTTAAGTTGAACTTTCTGGTCAATTCTTCTTATTTGAGTTTTGCCCGTGCATCTTTGCTTGATTGCTTATGTATGCTATTGTTTGTTTGTGATAGAATTCCCGGAGTGCGAAGCGTGCTACTACGAGTCCCTAGGTTTTGCGGATCGTCAGCAAGGCAGGTAACACATTGATCATACTCCTTTCATACCCAGTTTTTATGCATTAGTTCCAATCCTCAAACATTGCATGATTAGGATGTGGTTAACTTGTGGGTATTGGGAAGTAGTTGATGAGGTAGAACCTATTGCCCTGTTACTATTAAACCCTTGGGAGTTACTTCTACGCATTGCTTATATTGCTATGCTATGCTCGTAGACGTGGTTTGGGTGAGTGAATCCATGACAGACGTGAGATTGTTAATTAATGGTTAACTTAAGGTGGCAACTTTAATACACATCTGGGTGGATTGCTTGTCGGGCACCTGGAGAGTGCACAAACCTCTGCAGAGTGTACAATCTAATCATGGTTAGCCGTGTCCCCGGTTATGGACATCTTGAGTATCTAGTACTTGGATTATCTTAAGTATCTCATCACTCTAAATTAATATTGTTGGGTTGATAATTACTTTTAATTGGGATTGAGTTGGAGGAACCTTCTCAATGATGTTTCAACTACCATGATAGTTAAAATAAAACTTATTCCTTTCTTGTAGGGAAAATTGGCTTTTCGCAAAAACTATAACCATAGAGCTTTCCAACAGCCAAATATGCATGTAGTGGTAGCATTATTCTGTTCTTGCTCTACTGTGTTATATTGCCAGCACATTCCATATGCTGACCCGTTTTCGGGCTGCAACATATTATGTTGCAGACTTTTCAGACGAGGAGTAAGGTACGTTAGGTCGTTGCCGTGCAGCTCAGCTATGCCGTTGGAGTTGATGGACTCACTTTATCTTCCAAGCCTTCCGCTGTTATCGTATTAGATGGCCTTAAGCCATATTTATTGTAATAAGTTCTCTTCTAAGACATTTGATGTAATAAGTGTGTGATTGCTACTCTGTTATAAATCCTTCGAGTACTGTGTGTGTCAGCATTACCGACCCAGGGATGACACTGAAGCACAGAGACTTGACCGTTTGAGGTCGGGTCGCTACAAGATGGTATCAGAGCACATGCTGAGTGTAGGACACGACCACTAAGATAAGCCATAGGTCACTCTTCTCTACTCATTTCTGACTCCTCTCCATTTTCTACTCCTTAGGATGGCAGAATTGAAGAACAAGTTTGCACAACCGGATGAAGACACACCCTTTGGACGCCACTTAAAGGAAGTCACTAGGTACTTGAACATCGGAATACCAAGCTTCACCGGGACTTACAACGCCACCTTACCAGAAGAGGAGCGCTGGATGATTCAAGTTCAAGTTCCAGGAAGGACATTCTCGCCAACCACTAAGCCCATAGAATTTTCTTTTGAAGCACCCACCTGGAGTCTTGGCAAGAGCATGGAAGCCCACATTACCATGGGACGCATTGGAGAAGTCTACAACAAGGATCTCAAGGACACTATTTATCAGATATGTGGGCGCCGAGATGAGCAATGGGAGATGATTAGCACCAAGAAGGACAGATCCATTGCAGCCTTCATCCAGGAGTTAAACCAGCACATTCGACGCCAGGAGAATTAGATGTGCGCAGACATGATAGATTTGAAGAAGGCAAATACAAGGATCATCGAGCTGGAGGAAGAACTCAAGTCTACACGCGATGGATATGAGGAGGAAATTGCAACACTATTGGAGAAGAATGACGACCTGATAAAGAAGATCGGAGTATTCATGGGAGATCCCGCGCCAGGAGGAGAGGACGACGATTCAACTTGCCTGGAGAACTACATCATCATCGACGACACCGATTCCGACCCCAGTGATGATGACTTTGAAGACGAAGCTGGAGCAGACATCATGGAGTCTTCCATCGATCAAAATTTCTAGATGACCACCAAATGACTCGTAGTATTCCCCCATGTATATAGTAGTAGTTGAGCACTTTTAACGATAGTTCTAGACCATTTGTATGCCCTTGCTTGATTGATTGAGTGAAATGATTGTGTTTGTCTCATGTGCATATGGGTAGTGCTTTCTCACTAGACCCCTTTTCTATTCTAATCTCTCCCCTCTAAACCCACCAGATGCCTCCGAGACGTGACACCGGATTTGCCTTCCCGCCGGAGCTCACTCAGTTGATCCAGCAGCAGAATGCCTTGATGCAATTGTTAGTCCAGAACCAAGGCAACAACAACAACAACAACCCGCCTCCAGTTGACAACTTAGCTCGCTTTCTGAGGTTGCAGCCGCCGGTGTTTTCCAGTAGCACCGAGCCTATAGTTGCTGATGATTGGCTACGCCGTATTGGAAGGGAGTTGACCACCGCAGGTTGCACAGATGCTGAGAAGGTGCGCTTTGCCGCACATCAATTGGATGGACTAGCAGCCTCATGGTGGGATAATTATACGGCCACTTTCCCCATAGCCAACGTCACTTGGGATCAGTTTCAGCAAGCTTTTTGCACAGCCCATGTCTCAACTGGAGCTATGAATATGAAGAAGCGTGAGTTCCGCAACTTACGCCAGGGGAACCGTACTGTAGCTCAGTATGTGGATGAGTTTAGCAAGTTATCTCGCAATGCCCGTGATGATGTGGCCACAGATGCCGCGAAGCAGGAGAAGTTTATGGAAGGGCTGAATGATGAGATGAGCATGTAGTTGATGGTGGCAACATTCAACAACTACCAGAAGTTGGTAGATAAGGCTCTTATGATTGAAGGGAAGCAGCAGCAAATTGGGAGCCGTAAGAGGAAGTATGGGCAAGGGAGGTATAACTCAGGAGCTCAGCAGAAACCTCGCCTAACCCCGAACTCGGAAGGACTTGTTCATAACCATGGAGGTCATAACCACACCGGAGGAAGTTCGCATAACCACAATGGTTCTAAGAATGGGAATGGGAATGGAGCAAGCAACAATCAGAACCGCTCCAATCCAGCCACACCTGCCAAGAGAGATCTAAGTCACATTACTTGCTTTAAGTGCGGGAAGACTGGACACTATGCCACGGAGTGCCCTGAAGCGAAGAATGGAAACAACAATGGGAGCGCAGGGAAGAAGCACAATCCATTCAACAAAGGACAAGTGAACCACGTTAACGTGGAGGAGGTTGAAGAGCAGCCAGACGCGGTTATAGGTAAGTTTTTGGTTAAGTCTTTTACCGCCCTTGTTCTTTTTGATACTGGTGCATCACATTCATACATATCAAGGGGATTCGTGGATAAGTTTAAACTACCAACCCAAACCCTTAGGACCCCTCTGTTAGTGAGTTCACCTGGAGCAGAGTATATGGCTAGTCGATGGTGCGACCAGATACCCCTAACCATTGGTAGCCATGTTTTCCCGTCAGACCTAATAATTTTGGAGTCACAAGGATTGGATGTGATATTAGGCATGGACTAGATGTCAAAGTATGGAGGAAGCATTGACTGTGCTAGTAAGTCGGTTTATCTCACCACCCCGGAGGGAAAAAGGATTAAGTATGTATCTAGGCATGCGCCTAGGAGGAGCCAAGTAAATACCCTCACGAGAGTTGTTCAGGAGGAAGTGCATGTAGTGAAGGATTACCCGGATGTTTTTCCAGAGGAGTTACCAGGCATGCCACCGGATCGAGACATCGAGTTTTTGATAGAGCTATTGCCAGGTACAGGGCCAATATCAAAGAGACCCTACCGGATGCCCGCAAATGATCTGGAGGAGATTAAGAAGCAGATCAAGGAGTTATTGGAGAAAGGTTACATTCGACAGAGTTCATCACCATGGGGAGCCCCAGTGCTTTTAGTTGAGAAGAAGGATAAGTCTCTAAGAATGGTTGTTGATTATCGTGCGTTAAATGAAGTGACGATCAAGAACAAATACCCCCTGCCGATGATCAATGATTTTTTTGACCAACTGCAAGGAGCTAAGGTGTTTTCAAAGATCGATCTGCGATCAGGATATCACCAGCTGAAGATTCAAGAGAAAGATATACCAAAGACAGCATTCACCACACGATACGGGTTGTATGAGTATACAGTCATGTCATTTGGACTGACTAACGCCCCGGCCTACTTCATGAGCATGATGAACAAAGTGTTCATGGAATATTTGGATAAGTTTGTTGTGGTGTTCATTGATGATATAATGGTATACTCGAAGAATGAGGAGGAGCACGCAGAGCATTTGCGTTTAGTTCTCGAGAAACTCAGGGAACACCAGTTGTATGCCAAGTTCAGCAAATGTGAGTTTTGGTTGAAGGAAGTCGGATTCCTTGGACATGTTATATCAGGAGAAGGTATAGCGGTAGACCCCACCAAGGTTCAGTTAGTCACTGAATGGTTGGCACCCACTTCAGTTAGCGAGATCCGCAGTTTTCTTGGACTCGCAGGATACTACCGGAGATTCATTGAGAATTTTCCAAGATTGCAAAGCCAATGCCGGAGTTATTGAAGAAGGATACCAAATTTAAATGGACAGAAGAATGTGAGGCAAGATTTCAGGAGTTAAAGAAACGTTTGACTACAGCCCCAGTGCTGATTCTGCCAGATATACACAAGGATTTCCAAGTGTATTGCGACGCCTCTCGCCTAGGACTTGGAAGTGTGCTTATGCAGGACAGAAGAGTTGTTTCGTATGCCTCACGACAACTAAAACCGCATGAATTGAATTATGCCACGCATGATTTGGAGTTAGCAGCAGTAGTGCATGCGCTCAAGACTTGGAGACATTACCTTATTGGAAACCTTTGTGATGTGTACACGGATCATAAGAGTTTGAAGTACATTTTCACACAGAAGGAGCTGAACCTTAGGCAGAGGAGATGGTTGGAGCTCATAAAGGATTATGACATGAAGCTGCACTATCATCCAGGCAAGGCCAATGTCGTAGCAGACGCTTTGAGTCGGAAGAGTTATGCTAACACCCTAGTGAGCACGGGATTGCCAAAGGAGTTAGCAGAGGATCTCAGGGAACTTCGATTGGAGATTGTTCCTAGAGGTTTTGTTGCAACAATGGAGGTTCAATCTACATTGTTAGGAAAGATTCGAGAAGCTCAGAAGGATGACAAAGAGATTGCCGAGATAAAAGAGAGAATGAGCAAGGGAAAGGCCAAATGTTTTCGTGAGGATGAGCATGACACCTTATGGTTTGAGGACCGTGTTTATGTGCCCAATAACACAGAGATCAGGAAGTTAATACTTCAGGAGGCTCATGACTCACCATACTCGATACACCCTAGAAACACCAAGATGTATTTGGATTTGAAGGAACGTTTCTGGTGGACTGGTATGAAGAAGGATATTGCCGAGTATGTAGCCGTATGTGATGTATGTTAGAGAGTGAAGGCAGAACATCAAAAGCCAGCAGGATTGTTACAGCCTATGCCGATACCCGAATGGAAGTGGGATAAACTTAGCATGGATTTTATCACCGGATTGCCCAGGACCAAATCAGGATATGATTCTATATGGGTAGTAGTTGATCGCTTGACCAAAGTAGCTCACTTTATCCCAGTGAAAACAACCTATACAAGTGCGAAGTTGGCCAAGATATACATGACCAGGATCGTATGTCTGCATGGAGTTCCGAGGACCATCGTATCAGATAGAGGAACACAGTTTACATCAAAGTTTTGGCATCAACTGCACCAGACTTTGGGAACGAGATTGGAGTTCAGTACAACATTTCACCCGCAGATAGATGGACAGACCGAGAGAGTCAACCAGATTCTGGAGGACATGTTGAGGGCTTGTGCGCTGGATTATGGATCTAGTTGGGATGACAATTTGCCCTACGCAGAGTTCTCATACAACAATAGCTACCAAGCCAGTTTGAAGATGGCACCGTTCGAAGCCCTGTATGGACGAAGGTGCAGAACACCGTTGATGTGGGATGAAGTTGGAGACCGACAGTTGTTTGGACCAGATTTGATCAAGGAGTCTGAAGAGAAAGTTAAGTTGATCCGAGATAGACTGAAGGTAGCTCAGTCCAGGCAGAAGAGTTATGCAGATTCGAAACGCAAGGAGGTAACCTATGAAATTGGAGACAGAGCATATCTGCGAGTATCACCCTTGCGAGGAGTGAAACGTTTTGGAGTTAAGGGAAAGTTAGCCCCGAGATTTGTAGGACCGTATCGTCTTTTGTAATGTATGGGAGAAGTTGCCTACAAGTTGGAGTTACCTGAAGGACTGTCAGGAGTTCATGATGTGTTTCATGTTTCACAGCTGAAGAAGTGTCATGCTGAGATGGCCGATATACCGTTAAGAGATACAGTACCCTTGGAGGCGATTCAGTTGGATAGTGATCTGACCTATGAGGAGAAGCCAGTCAGGATTCTTGAATTTGCCAGCCGAGTCACCCATAGTAAGGTTATCAAGTTTTGCAAAGTTTAGTGGAGCCACCATACCGAGGATGAAGCCATCTGGGAACGAGAGGATGAACTTCGCAAAGACCACCCACACCTATTTTCTAGCCAACCCGAATCTCGAGTGCGAGATTCATCTTAAGGGGGGTAGGTTTGTAACATCCCAAATTTTCAATTTGGAATGTTATACATAGATCATCCATGCATATCATATTTTATTGCATTTCGTATCGCGATCCTCGAAATCCTAAGCAGCTCAAGGACCCTCGGAGAGAGTTAGGGATTTCATTGTTTTCATATTTGAATTTTATCAAATATTGAAATGAGGATTATTGGTTTTAAGTATTTTTTTTCTCTCCAAAAATATTTCATATTAAAATATATGAGAGATAATATTACTTCTCCAAAATAATTGAAATATTGGAGTAAAAATAATTAAAATCAAATATTTGATTTTATTCGGATTTTATTGCTATTTTATTTGAATTAGAAAAATTGCACGTTTTTCAAAGTTGCATTTTAGGGCCAAGAAAATGTTCATCTCATTCTAAATATTTTACTTAGACGGTGAAAATTTGTTTTGGTATTTTTAGATTTTTATTTTATTTTCTAGGATTTATTTAAGTTCCGTCGAAATTATTTAAAAAAAATCTCCAGCGCCCGACTGGGCCGAAGCCCAGCCGAGCCGGCCCAACCGCCCCGCGCCTCGTCTCCCTCCAGGAGATCGGGAGGCCGCCGCCGCCCGAAGCCGAGTCCGGCCGGGACTCCTCCCCGTGCTGCCTTGCCCCCTCCCCTTTATAAGCCGCCGCCCCCGCCCCCAAATCGCCACTCCGCCGCCGCAAGCAGCA
>NC_057796.1:88664493-88776287 GCF_018294505.1 Triticum aestivum | reverse complement strand
CCGGAGCCGCCGCCGATCCGATCTCGCCATTCTTTTTTTCGGTTTAGGTAAAAAACGTCGGTTCTTTTTAAAAAACCCTAGTTTCATTTTTTAGATCGGTTCGCCATTTTTCACGGTTTAGTTTATTTAGCGGACGTTCGTCCGTACGTTCGTTTTAACGAGCGGTTTTCGCTCGTTAGTTACAGACAACGAACGTTCGTTCGTTAGCCTGTTCGTCAGTTTTCTTTTTCTCGGATTTTCCGCGATTATTTCCGATCGCGATTTCTGATACGATTTTCGTTTTAGTTTATCTTTTCGCTCATTTATCGGAATCAGGCGATTCAAGCGCCTAGATCTTCGTCTCGAAACCCTCTTTCTGTTTAATCAACTTGAACAAGATTTTGGTACTGTAAAATTTGACTTTAGTTCAGATTAGTAAATGGATCTTGTTTCTTTCGAAGTTTGAGTTTCGTTGCTCCCTTTGATTTGATTCTTTTCGCAAACCGGAGTTCTTAAGGTGAACTTTCTGGTCAATTCTTCTTATTTGAGTTTTGCCCGTGCATCTTTGCTTGATTGCTTATGTATGCTATTGTTTGTTTGCGATAGAATTCCCGGAGTGCGAAGCATGCTACTACGAGTCCCTAGGTTTTGCGGATCGTCAGCAAGGCAAGTAACACATTGATTATACTCCTTTCATACCCAGTTTTTATGCATTAGTTCCAATCCTCAAACATTGCATGATTAGGATGTGATTAACTTGTGGGTATTGGGAAGTAGTTGATGAGGTAGAACCTATTGCCCTGTTACTATCAAAACCTTGGGAGTTACTTCTACGTATTGCTTATATTGCTATGCTATGCTCGTAGACGTGGTTTGGGTGAGTGAATCCATGACAGATGTGAGATTGTTAATTAATGGTTAACTTAAGGTGGCAACTTTAATACACATCTGGGTGGATTGCTTGTCGGGCACCTGGAGAATCCAGTGTTGTCCTAGGATATCCCGGAGTACCCGTGTGATCATCCTAAGGTCCGCCACCCAGGCTCAAAGGGAACTGAGATATTTTCATGCTAGAAACTTCCGTGTGCAGCCACAAGCTATTGTGGGCTCTAGCATAGTTGAGTAAGTTGCATGAGCTCTTAAAGAGGTGGATCAGCATGTAGAGGGATGTAGGTTTGGTATGGTCTGCCCGGAGTAAAGAGTTAATGTTTCTGAAAGACTGTGTCTTGGTCATCCGTTTCTCAAACACCATGTAGTGCGAGAAATCCAACGGAGGAGATCGAGTCTTGTGGGGAAAAGTGCGCAAACCTCTGCAGAGTGTACAATCTAATCATGGTTAGCCGTGTCCCCGATTATGGACATCTTGAGTATCTAGTACTTGGATTATCCTAAGTATCTCATCACTCTAAATTAATATTGTTGGGTTGATAATTACTTTTAATTGGGATTGAGTTGGAGGAACCTTCTCAATGATGTTTCAACTACCATGATAGTTAAAATAAAACTTATTCCTTTATTGTAGGGAAAAATTGGCTTTTCGCAAAAACTATAAACATAGAGCTTTCCACCAGCCAAATATGCATGTAGTGGTAGCATTATTCTGTTCTTGCTCTACTGTGTTATATTGCCAACATATTCCATGTGCTGACCCGTTTTCGGGCTGCAACATATTATGTTGCAGACTTTTCAGACGAGGAGTAAGGGCGTTAGGTCGTTGCCGTGTAGCTCAGCTATGCCGTTGGAGTTGATGGACTCACTTTATCTTCCAAGCCTTCCGCTGTTATCATATTAGATGGCCTTAAGCCATATTTATTGTAATAAGTTCTCTTCTGAGACATTCGATGTAATAAGTGTGTGATTGCTACTCTGTTATAAATCCTTCGAGTACTGTGTGTGTCAGCATTATCGATCCAGGGATGACACTGAAGCACAGAGACTTGACCGTTTGAGGTCGGGTCGCTACATCATATCTCAAAACTATTACTAAGAATCAAGTTTATTTTGTCCAATGATCTTCATGACATTTTATTTTACTTTATCCTTCTTGGATATCTATCACTTTGGGACTAACTTTTATGTGTTGCTTTTCATAAACTCAAACAAATATAAGTGAAGATCATGAGCATAACAAATTTTCTTTCTCTCAAAATAATTTAAGTGAAGTAAGAGAGAATTTCTTCAAAATTTTACTAACTCTCAAATAAATCTAAGTGAATCAAGAGAGCATTTCTTCAAAAAATAACAAAGCACACCGTGCTCAAAAGGATATAAGTGAAGTACTAGAGCAAGTCCTAGCTCATAAAAGATTTAAGTGAAGCATAGAGAGCAATTCGAACAAGTCATGATATAATTTTGGCTCTCTCAAAAAGGTGTGTCCAACAAGGATTAATGACTTAAAACACAAAATAAAACAAGCAAAGACACATATCATACAAGACGCTCCAAGCAAAACACATATCATGTGACGAATAAAAATATAGCCTCGAGTAAAATACCGATAGTTGTTGGAAGAAAGCGGGGATGCCACTCGGGGGCATCCCCAAGCTTAGTCGGTTGCTCATTCTTGGATAAGAGCTTGGGATGCTGGGGAATCCCCAAGATTAGGCTCTTACATCCTTCCTTCATCCATCGTAAGATAACCCAAAACTTGAAAACTTCAATCACACAAAACTCAACAAAACCTTCGTGAGATCCATTAGTGTAAGAAAAATAAACTACTACTATAAGTGCTGTATCAAACCAATTCTTATTTTGTTTTTGTATTATATCTACTGTATTCCAACTTTTATATGGCAAAAACTCATCAAAGAAAACCATAGAGCCATCAAAATAAGCACACAACACAAAGAAAACAGAATCTGTCAAAACAGAACAGTTTGTAGCAATCTAATTTAAACGAATACTTCTAGAACGCCAAAAATTCTGAAAAAATAGGACGATCTGAGAAATTTGTATATTAATATTCCGCAAAAAGAATCAGGGCAAAATCTCTTTCTGAATAAAAATGAGAATTAATTTCATGAGACAAAGTTTCTGTCTTTTTCAGCAAGATCAAACACCTATCACCCAAGAAGATCCTATCGGTTCTAGTTGCCACAAACACTAATTAAAACATAAAAAACACAATCATAACAGTAGCATAATTGTGCTAACACTCAAGAACAGAAAGCAAAAAGCAAAAATAAATTTTGTTCATTGGGTTGCCTCCCAACAAGCGCTATAGTTTTACGCTCTTAGCTAGGCATAAAGCAAGGATCTAAGTTTTGTCATCTTTGGTTCGAGATCCATAAGATGCCCTCATGATTGTTTCATAAGGTGGCTTGATTCTAGTTCTAGGAAAATATTCCATACCCTTCCTCAAGGGAAATTGTAGCTTAATATTGCCTTCTTTCATATCAATCACGGCACCGATAGTGCGCAAAAACGGTCTACCAAGAATAATAGGACAAGACGGATTGCAATCAATATCAAGAACAATAAAATCTATGGGCACATAATTTCTATTTTCAAGAATAAGAACATCATTAATTCTTCCCATAGGCTTTTTAATAGTAGAATCCGCCAAGTGCAAATTCAAAGAACATTCTTCAAGATTGGTAAGACCAAGCACATCACATAAAGATTTCGGAATTGTAGAAACACTAGCACCCAAGTCACACAAAGCAAAACACTCATAATTTTTAATCTTGACTTTGATAGTAGGTTCCCACTCATCATGCAATTTTCTAGGAATTGATACTTCTATTTCCAACTTTTCTTCCAAAGCTTTCATCATAGCATCAACAATATGTTTAGTAAAAGCTTTGTTTTGTTCATAAGCATGGGGTGAATTTGTCATGGATTGGAACAAAGAAATACAATCAATCAAAGAGTAACTATCATAATTAAAGTCTTTGTAATCCAAAAGAGTGGATACATCACTAGCTAAAGTTTTGACCTCTCCAAACCCACTTTCATCAATTTTCTCGACAAGATTTTCAGCCTCCGAAATATTGGGACGCCTTCTACCTAAAGTTGACTCTTCTCCAGTCCCTTTTTCATCACTCTTAATTTTACTAAACAAGGAATCAATAGAAGAAACACCAATCATTTTAAGATCTTCATCATTTTTGCAAGAATAATCACTAGCAAAAGCTTTCTCTAAAAATTCTCTTTTAGCTCTAAGCATAGCAGTTCTTTTCTTACTTTCATCCATAGAAACATAAAGAGATTTAATTGATTCATCTACTTTAGGCACAAAAATTTTCATCTTGAGATTTTCCACATCATGAGCAATTCTATCAACACTTCTAGGCAAATCATCAATCTTATTCAACTTTTCTTCTATGGAAGTGTTGACAACTTTTTGTGTGTTGATAAATTCTTTAATATTATTCTCAAGATCAGAGGTGTTATTATTATTATTATAAGATTGATTTCCATAGGAATTACCATAATTGTGAGAGGAAATACTAGGAAAAGGCCTAGGATTAAAATTACCTCTATAAGCATTGTTGTTGAAATTATTTCTAGAGATAAAATTCACATCAATAGCATCACTATTTTGCTCAATCAAAGTAGACAAAGGCATATCATTAAAATCAATAGGATCACTTTTACTAGCAACTAATTTCATAAGAGCATCAACTTTATCACTAAAGAAGAAATTTCTTCAACCGAAATAACCTTTTTACTAGTAGGAGCTCTTTCGGTATGCCATTGTGAATAATTTGCCATGATATTATCAAGTAATTTGGTGGCTTCACCCGAAGTAATTTCCATAAAATTACCACCCGCGGCGGAATCTAAAAGATTACGAGAAACAAAATTCAATCCTGCATAAAATTTTTGTATGATCATCCAAAGATTTAACCCATGAGTTGGGTAATTCCTTAGCATCATTTTCATCCTTTCCCAAGATTGTGCAACATGCTCATGTTCAAGTTGCTTGAAATTCATGATATAGGTTCTAAGGGAAATAATTTTTGTGGGAGGAAAATACTTAGTGATAAAAGCATCTTTGCACTTATTCCAAGAATCAATACTATTACGAGGCAAAGAAGAGAACCAAATTTTTGCAGAATCACGCAAAGAGAACGGAAATAATTTCATATTGACCACATCATTGTCCACATCTTTTTTCTTTTGCACATCGCATAATTCCACGAAGGTATTAAGATGGGACGCGACATCCTCATTAGGAGTACCGGAAAATTGGTCTTTCATCATAAGATTCAGCAAAGCAGTATAAATATCGCAAGTCCCCGCACTAGTGGCGGGAGGAGCAAGCGGAGTGACAATAAAATCATTGTTGTTGGTACTTGAGAAATCACATAACTTGGTGTTCTCTTGAGTCATGATGACCACACAACAAGATTGCACTCAAAAACAGATCCGGCAAGAAAACGGTGAACGGAAAAAGAGAGGCGAATAAAACAGCAAATTTTTGTGAAGTGGGGGAGAGGAAAATGAGAGGCAAATGGCGAATAATGTAAATTGCAAGGAGATGAGATTTGTGATTACGAACCTGGTAATGTTGAAGATCCTCCCCGGCAACAGCGCCAGAAATTCTCCTTGATGGTAGCTGCAACTACGTCGGTATTTCCCCGGAGAGGGAGGGATGATGTAGCACAGCGACGGTAGGTATTTCCCTCTGTTATGAAGCCAAGGCATCGAACCAGTAGGAGGACCAAGCAACACAACGTAAACAACACCTGCACACAAACAACAACACCTCGCAACCGGATGAGTTAAAGGGGTTGTCAATCCCTTCCGGGGTACGGCGCCTCAAGATAGGCAAGCGGACGTGAGGTAAATTGTAGTAGATTGATAGATCGAACGCCAAATAAAATAAATAAAGATAAAACGCAGCAAGGTGTTTTTGTATTTTTTTGGTTTAATAGATCTGAATAAAAATGCAAAGGAAAAGTAGATCGCAAGGGAAATATATGAGAAAGAAGACCCCGGGCCATAGGTTTCACTAGTGGCTTCTCTCGAGAAAAATAGCAAACGGTGGGTAAACAAATTACTGTTGGGCAATTGATAGAACTTCAAATAATTATGACGATATCCAGGCAATGATCATTACATAGGCATCACGTCCAAGATTGGTAGACCGACTCCTGCCTGCATCTACTACTATTACTCCACACATCGACCGCTATCCAGCATGCATCTAGTGTATTAAGTTCATGGAAAAACGGAGTAATGCAATAAGAACAATGACATGATGTAGACAAGATCCGTTTATCTATATGGCAGTAGATATAGATGTCGTCCTTTTATCCTTAGTAGCAACAATACATACGTGTCGGTTCCCATTCTGTCACTGGGATCGAGCACCGTAAGATCGAACCCACTACCGAGCACCTCTTCCCATTGCAAAATAAATATATCAAGTTGCCAAACCAAACCCAAATATCGGAGAAGAAATACGAGGCTATAAGAGATCATGCATATAAGATATCAAAGAAACTCAAATAACTTTCATGGATATAAAAAGATAGATCTGATCATAAACTCGAAGCTCATCGGATCCGAACAAACACACCGCAAAAAGAGTTACATCATATGGATCTCCAAGAGACCATTGTATTGAGAATCTAGCAAGAGAAAGAAAGCCATCTAGCTACTAACTACGGACCCGAAGGTCTACAAAGAACTACTCACGCATCATCAGAGAGGCACCAATGGAAGTGGTGAACCCCTCCGTGATGGTGTCTAGATTGGATATGGTGGTTCTGGACTCTACGGTGGCTGGATGAATATTTCGTCGACTCCCCTAGGGTTTCTAGAATATTGGGGTATTTATAGAGCAAAGAGGCGGTCCGGGGGCACCCGAGGTGGGCACAACCCACCAGGGCGCGACTAGGCCTCCTGGCGCGCCCTGGTGGGTTGTCCCTCCTCGGTACTCCCCCAGGTGCTACCAGGGCCCAACTTCTTCCTTCTAGTCCATAAACAATCTCCGTAAAGTTTCGTGGCACTTGGACTCCGTTTGATAAGGATTTTCTGCGATGTAAAAACCATGGAAAAAACAACAACTGGCACTTGGCACTATGTCAATAGGTTAGTACCAAAAAATGATATAAAATGACTATAAAATGATTATAAAACATCCAAGATTGGTAATAAAACAACATGGAACAATCAAAATTTATAGATACATTGGAGACGTAACAAGGCCACAAACGGGCTGATTGTAGCCAGGGGCCGAATTTGGCCCATTAGGGGAACAAGCCAGTAACGGGCCGGAAGTAATCAAGGGCCGGAAAGGAGCCCAAGAATGTATGGGCTGTCAGTAGGCCGAAAAATAACACGGGCTGGAAACGGCCCATGTGAATCATGGGCCGTTGGTGGGTACAAAGAAATTTACTATTCATTATGGGCTAGAGTCACCGTGGGCCACTAAAGGGCCTAAAGATACGAAAGGCCTCATATGGGCCGAAAGACGTTGTGGGCCATACATGGGCCGAAAGTGAAACAGGCTGGTGTTATATTCGACGACCCACATGACGCTATTGGGACGATTTCGGGAAGGCCCTAACGGGCCATGAGTTACTCGGCCGTAAAATGGTCTATTTGCGAAC
This sequence comes from Triticum aestivum, assembly GCF_018294505.1. Classification (NCBI taxonomy): domain Eukaryota; kingdom Viridiplantae; phylum Streptophyta; class Magnoliopsida; order Poales; family Poaceae; genus Triticum; species Triticum aestivum. The sequence continues at coordinate 88,768,743 of NC_057796.1, read as the reverse complement.
TGACCGTTAAAGGCTTTTCATGGGCCGGCCCGCTAACTTTTGACCAAGTCAAACGGGCCGGTCTTTGTAAGCTAAATGGCCCAGTGGTGGGCCGTCGCACGTGTCGACATATCATAGGCGCCTATCTGACCCAATGACGAGCTGACACGTGTTTCCTTCGGCCAATGAGAATTTTACACGTGGAAAATCCCCGTTGGTCCGGGCTGTTAACAGCTTATCGGATCCAAAACTGGACCCGATAGCTTAACGGTGACCCATTACGGTGGATGCCACGTGTCGCTTACCCTTGACGAAAGCAATTCTTGAAGGAAATATGCCATAGAGGCAGTAATAAAGTTGTTATTTATATTTCCTTATATCATGATAAATGTTTATTATTCATGCTAGAATTGTATTAACCAGAAACTTAGTACATGTGTGAATACATAGACAAACAGAGTGTCACTAGTATGCCTCTACTTGACTAGCTTGTTGAATCAAAGATAGTTATGTTTCCTAACCATAGACATGAGTTGTCATTTGATTAACGGGATCACATCATTAGAGAGTGATGTGATTGACTTGACCCATTCCGTTAGCTTAGCATTTGATCGTTTAGTATATTGCTATTGCTTTCTTCATGACTTATACATGTTCCTATGACTATGAGATTATGCAACTCCCGAATACCGGAGGAACACTTTGTGTGCTACCAAACGTCACAACGTAACTGGGTGATCATAAATGTGCTCTATAGGTGTCTCCGATGGTACTTGCTGAGTTGGCATAGATCGAGATTAGGATTTGTCACTCCGATTGTCGGAGAGGTATCCCTGGGCCCTCTCAGTAATGCACATCACCATAAGCCTTGTAAGCAATGCAACTAATGAGTTAGTTGCGGGATGATGTATTACGGAACAAGTAAAGAAACTTGCCGGTAACGAGATTGAACTAGGTATTGAGATACGGACGATCGAATCTCGGGCAAGTAACATACCGATGACAAAGGGAACAACGTATGTTGTTATGTGGTTTGACCGATAAAGATCTTCGTAGAATATGTAGGAACCAATATGAGCATCTAGGTTCCGCTATTGGTTATTGACCGGAGATGAGTCTCGGTCATGTCTACATAGTTCTCGAACCCGTAGGGTTCGCACGCTTAACGTTATGTGACGATCGGTATTATGAGTTTATGTGTTTTGATGTACCTTATGTAGTTCGGAGTCCCGGATATGATCACGGACATGACGAGCAGTCTCGAAATGGTCGATACATAAAGATTGATATATTGGACGGCTATATTCGGACACCGGAAGTGTTCCGGGTGATTTCGGAGAAAACCGTAGTGCCGGAGGGGTCACCGGAACCCCTGGGGAAGTATTGGGCCTTAGTGGGCCTTAGGGGGAGAGAGAGGGATGCAGCCCAGGAGGTGGCGCACCCCCTCCCATGGGGAGTCCGAATTGGACTAGGGAAGGGGGGCGCGGCCCCTCTTTCCCTCTCCCTCTCCCTCTCTTTCCTTCCCCTTGCCCCTTCCTAGTAGGACTAGGAAAGGATGAATCCTACTCCTACTAGGAGGAGGATTCCTCCTCTCCTTGGGGTGCACCAAGGCCGGCCAGCCTCCCCCTTGCTCCTTTATATACGGGGCGGGGGGGGGGGCACCCTAGAATACGCAAGTTGATTGTTCCAAGCCGTGTGCGGTGCCCCCCTCCACCATATTCCACCTCGGTCATATCGTTGCAGTGCTTAGGCGAAGCCCTATGCCGGTAGCTTCATCATCACCGTCATCACGCCATCGTGCTGACGAAGCTCTCCCTCGAAGCTCTACTGGATCGTGAGTTCGTGGGACGTCACCGAGCTGAACGTGTGCAGATCACGGAGGTGCCGAACGTTCGGTACTAGGATCGGTCGATCGTGAAGACGTATGACTACATCAACCGCGTTGTCATAACTCTTTCGCTTACGGTCTACGAGGGTACGTGGACGACACTCTCCCCTCTCGTTGCTACGCATCACCATGATCTTGCGTGTGCGTAGGATTTTTTTTGAAATTACTACATTCCCCAATAGTGGCATCCGAGCCAGGTTTATGCGTAGACGTTATATGCACGAGTAGAACACAAGTAAGTTGTGGGCGATACAAGTGTAGCGACCAGACCTCAAACAGTCTAGTCTCTGTGCATCAGTGTCATCCCTGGATCGGTAATGCTGACACGCACAGTACTTGAAGGATTTATAACAGAGTAACAATCACACACTTATTACATAGAATGTCTCAAAAGAGAACTTATTACCATAAATATGGCTTAAGGCCATCTAATTACGATAACAGCGAAAGGCTTGGAAGATAAAGTGAGTCCATCAACTCCAACGGCATCACTGAGTATAAGACCACGACCTAAGGCTCCTTACTCGTCGTCTGAAAAGTCTGCAGCATGATACGTTGCAGCCCGAAAATGGGTCAGCACATGGAATATGCTGGCAAAGTAACACATAGAGAGTAATGAACAGAATAATGCTATCACTACATGCATATTTGGCTGGTGGAAAGCTCTATGGTTACAGTTTTGCGAAAAGCCAATTTTTCCCTACTGCAAAGTAATATATTTTATTTAACTACAAAGTTTGTTGAAAAAAAATATTGAGAAGGTAAACCCCCTCTCAATCCCAATTAAAAGTAATCATTAACAACCCAACAAAATTAGTTAAGTACATGATGATGAGATTCACATGATAATCCAATAACTAGATACTCAAGATGTCCATAACCGGGGACACGGCTAACCATGATTAGATTGTACACTCTGCAGAGGTTTGTGCACTTTTCCCTACATCTGCTAGTCTACCACTGTAAGAGTTCACACGACTTAATCAACTATGCTAGAGCCCATAATAGCATGTGGCTGCACACGGAAGTTTCTAGCATGAATAATCTCATGATCCCTTTGAGCCTGGGTGGCGGTCCATAGGAGAATCACACGGTACCCCGGGATTTCCAAAAATACAAACAATCACTGGGTTCCCCAGGTGCCTCAATCCACCCAGATGTGAATTTAAGTTACCACCTTAAGTTAACCATTAATTAACAATCTCACATCTGTCATGAAATCTCTCAGACCCAATCCACGTCTACGAGCATAGCATAGCAATATAAGCATAACGTAATAGTAACTCCCAATGGTTTGAATGCAGGGCAATAGGTTCCTACCTCATCAACTACTTCCCAATACCCACATGTTATAAATCCTACTCATGCAGTGTTTGAGGGTTGAATCTAATGCATAAAAAATGGGTATGAAAGGGATATGATCAAAGTGTTACTTGCCTTGCTGATGATCCGTGAAACCTAGAGACTCGTAGTAGCACGCTTCGCACTCCGGGTACTCTATCGCAAACAAACAATACACACATAAGCAATCAAGCATGGGTGCAAGGGTAAACTCGAAATAATAGATCTAACCAGAAAGTTCAACTTAAGAACTCCGGTTTGCAAAGAGAATCAAATCGAACGAAGCAACAAAACTCAAACGGCGAAAGAAACAAGCTTCATTTACTAATCTGGACCTAAGTCAAATTTTATAGTAGCAAAAACTTGTTTAAGTTGGTTAAACAGAAAGAGGGTTTCGAGGCGAAACTCTAGGCGCTTGAATCGCCTGATTCCGATAAACGAGCGAAAAGTTATACTAAAACGAAAAACAGATCGGAAATCGCGATCAGAAATAATCGCGGAAAATCCGAGAAAAAGAAAAATGGACGAACAGGCTAACGAACGAACGTTTGCTGTCTGCGCAAAAAACAAAAACCGTTCGTGAAAACGAACGTACAGACGAACGTCCGCTAAATAAACTAAACCGAAAAAAACCGATCTATTCTAAAAAAACAGATCTAGGGTTTTAAAAAAAACCGAACAAAAAACCGGACGGAAAACTGAACGGTTTTCTCGAGGAAAAGCGCCGGCGGCGGGGCGATGGCTACCTCCGGCGAGGGGGCGGCGGGGCGGCGGGGTCCGGCGTCGGCGGCGGCGTCGGGCGGCGGGGCGGCGCGGGATCCGGCGACGGCGGCGGGGCTGGGGCTAGGGTTAGGGTTTTCGGCGGCGGGGGCGACTTGGGCTGACGGGGCCTCGGGGGCGCGCCTTATAAAGGCCTGGCCGGGCAGAGTCCTAGCCGAATACGGCCCAAGGTCGGTTCGCGTTTTTTTTTATAAATAATTTCGCGCAGAAAAACAAATAAAAGAAATACTAAACGGACTCCAAAGATTCCGAAATAAATTTTCCCCGACTTCTAAAATCAAGCCGGACAAGATGAACATTTATTTGGGGCCTAAATGCAATTTTGAAAAACGCGTATTTTTCCTAATTCAAATAAAATCAAATATTTGTTTTTAATATTTTTCCTCCAATATTTCATTATTTGTGGAGAAGTCATATTATCCCCTCTCATATATTTTGATACGAAATATTTTTGGAGAGAAAAATAATTAAAACAAATGATCCAATTTTCAAAATTTGAGAAAATCCAAATATGAAAATAACGAAATTCCCAACTCTCTCCGTGGGTCCTTGAGTTGCGTAGAATTTTCTAGGATCACAAAACAAAATGCAATAAAATATGCTACAAACCTACCCCCCTTAAGATGAATCTCGCCCTGGAGATTCGGGTTGGCTAGAAAATAGGTGAGAGTGGTCCTTCCGTAGATCTTCCTCTTGCTCCCAGGTGACTTCATCCTCGGTATGGTGACTCCACTGAACTTTGCAAAACTTCATAACCTTGCTGCGGGTGACTCGGCTGGCAAACTCAAGAATCTTAACTGGTTTCTCCTCGTAGGTCAAATTACTATCCAACTGAATCGCTTCCAGGGGCACTGTATCTTTCAGTGGTATCTCGGCCATCTCTGCGTGGCACTTCTTCAGCTGAGAAACATGGAACACATCGTGAACTCCCGACAATCCTTCGGCCAATTCCAGCTTGTAAGCAACTTCTCCCATACGCTCCAAAATTTTGTATGGTCCTACAAAACGTGGCGCTAACTTTCCCTTAACTCCAAAGCGCTTCACTCCTCGAAGTGGTGATACTCGAAGATAAACTCTGTCTCCGACTTCGTAAACTGTCTCCTTGCGTTTAGAATCTGCATAACTCTTCTACCTGGACTGGGCTACCTTGAGCCTATCGCGAATCAGTTTCACTTTCTGTTCAGACTCCTTAATCAAATCTGGTCCAAACAACTGGCGGTCTCCAACTTCATCCCACAACAATGGTGTCCTGCACCTCCTTCCGTACAAAGCTTCGAAAGGGGCCATCTTCAAATTGGATTGGTAGCTATTGTTGTGAGAAAACTCTGCATATGGAAAGTTGTCGTCCCAACTGGATCCATAATCTAGCGCACAAGCTCTCAGCATGTCCTCCAAAATCTGATTGACTCTCTCGGTCTATCCGTCTGTCTGTGGATGAAAAGCGGTACTGAACTCTAGCCTGGTACCCAAAGTTTCATGCAACTGATTCCAAAACTTTGAAGTAAACTGGGTTCCTCTATCTGATACAATGGTCCTCGGAACTCCATGCAGACATACGATCCTGGTCATGTATATCTTTGCCAACTTAGCACTGGTATAAGTGGTCTTTACTGGGATGAAATGAGCTACCTTCGTCAAACGATCGACTACAACCCATATCGAGTCATAGCCTGAACGAGTCCTGGGTAATCCCGTGATAAAATCCATGCCTAGCTTATCCCACTTCCATTCGGGTATCGGCAATGGTTGTAGCAATCCTGCTGGCTTCTGATGCTCTGCCTTCACTCTCTGACATACATCACAAAATGCTACATACTCCGCAATATCCTTCTTCATTCCGGTCCACCAGAAACTGTCCTTTAAATCCAGGTACATCTTGGTATTTCCTGGGTGAATCGAATGTGGTGAATCATGGGCCTCTTGCAGAATCAACTTCATGATCTCCGTATCATTGGGCACATAAACGCGGTCCTCAAACCATAAGGTATCGTGCTCATCCTCACGAAATCCCTTGGCTTTTCCTTTGCTCATCCTTTCCTTTATCTCGGTAATTTCCTTGTCTGTCTTCTGAGCTTCTCTGATCTTATCCATCAAAGTAGACTGAATCTCCAATGCTGCTACAAAGCCTCTTGGAACTATTTCCAAACATAGTTCACGAAGATTCTCGGCTAACTCCTTGGATAACTCTCCGGTCATGAGTGTGTGGGCATGGCTCTTGTGGCTCAACGCATCAGCTACTACGTTAGCCTTCCCTGGGTGATAATGCAATCTCATATCATAATCCTTAATGAGCTCCAACCATCTCCTTTGCCTGAGATTTAACTCCTTCTGCGTGAAAATGTACTTCAAACTCTTGTGATCCGTGTACACCTCACAATGGTTTCCGATGAGAAAATGCCTCCATGTCTTCAACGCATGCACTACTGCTGCTAGCTCCAAATCATGTGTAGCATAATTCAACTCATGGGGTTTAAGTTGTCGTGAGGCATACGAAACAACTCTTCCCTCCTGCATTAGCACTGCTCCAAGTCCTCGACGTGAAGCGTCGCAATATACTTCATAATCTTTGCGTTAATCTGGCAGAATCAACACTGGCGCTGTAACTAAGCGTTTCTTCAACTCCTGGAAACTAGCCTCACATTCCTCAGTCCAATTGAATTTGGTGTCCTTCTTCAACAACTCGGTCATAGGTTTTGTAATCTTCGAGAAATTCTCAATAAATCTCCGGTAGTATCCTGCGAGTCCAAGAAAACTCCGGATCTCTCCACCTGTCGTTGGTGACTCCCAATTTGTCACAGTGTTAACCTTGGTGGGATCTACTGCTATTCCTTCTCCGGAAATAACATGTCCAAGGAATCCAACTTCCTTTAACCAAAACTCGCACTTGCTGAAATTGGCATATAACTGATGTTCTCTGAGCTTTCGAAGTACCAAACACAAATGCTGCTTATGCTCTTCTTCATTCTTCGAATAGACCAGAATATCATCAATGAACACTACGACGAACTTATCCAAAAACTCCATAAACACTTTGTTCATCATGTTCATGAAATAGGCGGGTGCGTTAGTCAGGCCAAATGACATAACGGTGTACTCATATAGCCCATACCTTGTGGTAAAAGCTGTCTTGGGTATATCCTGCTCTCGAATCTTCAACTGGTGGTATCCTGACCGCAAATCAATCTTGGAAAATACATTAGCTCCCTGTAGTCGGTCAAACAGATCATTGATCATCGGCAGTGGGTACTTGTTTTTGATGGTTACTTCATTCAAACCACGATAATCAACAACCATCCTCAATGATCCATCCTTCTTCTCCACTAGAAGTACTGGTGATCCCCAAGGTGACGAACTTGGGCGAATATATCCTTTATCCAGTAACTCCTTAATCTGCTTCTTAATTTCCTCCAAATCCTTTGTGGGCATTCTGTACGGTCTCTTAGATATTGGCCCTGTGCCTGGCAAAAGCTCAATAAAAAACTCAATGTCTCTATCCGGTGGCATGCCTGGCAACTCCTCTGGAAATACGTCAGGGAAATCCTTCACCACTAGTACTTCCTCCTGCACAACTCCTGATAAGGAATTCACTTGAGTCCTCTTCGGCACATGCCGAGATACATACTTAATCCTTCTTCCTTCTGGGGTGGTAAGCAAAATCGTCTTACTGGCGCAATCAATGTTTCCTCCGTACATTGATAGCCAATCCATTCCCAAAATCACATCCAAACCTTACGACTCCAAAACTATTAGGTTTGAGGGGAAAACATGCCTACCTATGGCCAATGGCAACTGAAAACATCCTTGGCTTGCCATATACTCTGCTCCTGGAAGGTTACTAACATAGGTGTTCTAAGAACTTTGGTGGGCAACTTAAACTTATCCACAAATCCCCTTGATATGTATGAATGCGATGCAACAGTATCAAAAAGAACGATTGCAGTAAATGACTTAACCAAAAACTTACCTATTACTGCATCGGGCTGTACTTCAACCTCCTCCACATTAACGTGGTTCACTTGTCCTTTGTTGAAAGGGTTTCGGCTTCTTCCCCGAGCTTCCATTGCCATTTCTATTCTTAGCTTCCGGACATTCATTGGCATAATGTCCAGTCTTCTGGCATTTGTAGCAAGTGACGTGGCTCAGATCCTTCTTGGCTGGGGTTGATGGGTTGGTACGATTCTGTCCGTTGCTTCCTCCGTTCCCATTGCCATTCTTGGGGCCACTATGATTGTGCGAACTCCCTCCATTGTGATTGTGACCTCCATGATTATGCTGAAGGTGTCCTCCCAAGTTCGGGGTAAAATGAGGCTTCTGATGAGCTCCTGTACTGTACTTTCCTTGTCCATACTTCCTCTTATGGCTCTCAATCTGCTGCTGCTTCCCTTCAATCATGAGAGCTCTGTCTACCAACTCCTGGTAGTTGTTAAAAGTTGCCACCATCAACTGCATGCTCAGCTCATCATTCAGTCCTTCCAGAAACTTCTCCTGCTTAGCTGCATCTGTAGCAACGTCATCTGGGGCATAACGTGCTAACTTACTAAAATCCTCCACGTATTGGCCAACGGGTACGTCCTCCTTGGCGTAAGTTGCGAAACTCACGCTTCTTCATGGCCATAGCTCCTGCTGAAACATGGGCAGTACGGAAAGCTTGCTGAAACTGGTCCCATGTGACAGTGTCAATGGGGTGAGTGGCTGTGTAATTCTCCCACCATGATGCTGCGGGTCCATCAAGCTGATGTGCGGCAAAACGCACTCTCTCCGCATCTATGCATCCTGCAGTGGTCAGCTCCCTTCCAACCTTGCGGAGCCAATCATCTGCCACAATCGGCTCGGTGCTGTTAGAGAACACTGACAGATTCAGCCTAAGAAAACGGGCTAAGTGGTCCACAGGTGGTGGTGGTGGTGGGTTGTTGTTGTTGTTGTTGTTGTTGTTGCCTTGGTTCTGAACTAGCACTTGCATCAGGGCATTCTGCTGCTGAATCAACTAAGTGATCTTCGGTGGGAAAACAAATCCGGTGTCGCGTCTCGGAGGCATCTGATGGGTTTTTAGAAAAGATGAGAAAATAGGATAGAATGAGATCTAGAGGGAAAACACTACCCATATGCACATGAGACAAACACAATCATATCACTCCAATCAATTCAAACAAGGCATATAATCGATCTAACTATCGTTACAAAGTGCTTGGACTATACTATATACATGGTGGAATACTACTACTAATTTGGTGGTCTACTAGAAAAATTTCTCAGTCGAAGACTCCATGATATCTGCTCCGGCTTCATCCTCCCAATCATCATCACTGGGGTCCGAGTCGGTGTCGTCGATGATGATGTAGTTCTCCGGGCAAGTAGAATCGTCATCCTCTCCTCCTGGTGCTGGGTCTCCCATGAATACTCCTAGCTTCTATGTCAGGTCGCCGTTCTTCCTCACTAGTGCGACGATTTCCTCCATATAATCCTCACGTGTAGCCTTGAGTTCTTCTTCCAGTTCCATGATCCTAGTCTTTGCCTTCTTCAGATCTATCATGTCTGTGCACATTTGGTTTTCCTGGCGACGAATGTACTGGTTTAACTCCTGAATGAAAGCTGCAATAGATCTATCCTTCCTGGTGCTGATCATCTCCCATTGCTCGTCTCGGCGCCCACAAATCTGGTAGATAGTATCCTTGAGATCATTGTGGTACACTTCTCCAATGCGTCCCATGGTAATGTGAGCTGCCATACTCTTTCCTAGACTCCAGGTTGGTGCATCAAAGGAAAACTCTATGGGCTCAGTGGCTGGCGTGAACGTCCTTCCTGGAACTTGAACTTGAATCATCCAGCGCTCCTCTTCTGGTAGTGTGGCGTTGTAGGTCCCGGTGAAGCTTGGTATTCTGATGTTCAGGTACTTAGTAACTTCCTTCAAGTGTCGTCCAAAAGGTGTATCCTCATCCGGTTGCGCGAACTTGTTCCTTGCATCCGCCATCCTAAAAGAGTGGAAGAAAGGAGAGGAGTCAGAAATGAGAAGAGGGTAGTAGTCTAGAGCTTTAGCTTAGTGGTCGTGTCCTACAGTCAGCGTGTGCTCTGATACCATCTTTGTAGCGACCAGACCTTAAACAGTCTAGTCTCTGTGCATCAGTGTCATCCCTAGATCGGTAATGCTGACACGCACAGTACTTGAAGGATTTATAACAGAGTAACAATCACACACTTATTACATAGAATGTCTCAAAAGAGAACTTATTACCATAAATATGGCTTAAGGCCATCTAATTACGATAACAGCGAAAGGCTTGGAAGATAAAGTGAGTCCATCAACTCCAACGGCATCACTGAGTATAAGACCACGACCTAAGGCTCCTTACTCGTTGTCTGAAAAGTCTGCAACATGATACGTTGCAACCCGAAAACGGGTCAGCACATGGAATATGCTGGCAAAGTAACACATAGAGAGTAATGAATAGAACAATGCTATCACTACATGCATATTTGGCTGGTGGAAAGCTCTATGGTTACAGTTTTGCGAAAAGCCAATTTTTCCCTACTGCAAAGTAATATATTTTATTTAACTACAAAGTTTGTTGAAAAAAATATTGAGAAGGTAAACCCCCTCTCAATCCCAATTAAAAGTAATCATTAACAACCCAACAAAATTAGTTAAGTACATGATGATGAGATTCACATGATAATCCAAGAACTAGATACTCAAGATGTCCATAATCGGGGACACGGCTAACCATGATTAGATTGTACACTCTGCAGAGGTTTGTGCACTTTTCCCTACATCTGCTAGTCTACCACTGTAAGAGTTCACACGACTTAATCAACTATGCTAGAGCCCATAATAGCATGTGGCTGCACACGAAAGTTTCTAGCATGAATAATCTCATGATCCCTTTGAGCCTGGGTGGCGGTCCATAGGAGAATCACACGGTACCCCGGGATTTCCAAAAATACAAACAATCACTGGGTTCCCCAGGTGCCTCAATCCACCCAGATGTGAATTTAAGTTACCACCTTAAGTTAACCATTAATTAACAATCTCACATCTGTCATGAAATCTCTCAGACCCAATCCACGTCTACGAGCATAGCATAGCAATATAAGCATAACGTAATAGTAACTCCCAATGGTTTGAATGCAGGGCAATAGGTTCCTACCTCATCAACTACTTCCCAATACCCACATGTTATAAATCCTACTCATGCAGTGTTTGAGGGTTGAATCTAATGCATAAAAAATGGGTATGAAAGGGATATGATCAAAGTGTTACTTGCCTTGCTGATGATCCGTGAAACCTAGAGACTCGTAGTAGCACGCTTCGCACTCCGGGTACTCTATCGCAAACAAACAATACACACATAAGCAATCAAGCATGGGTGCAAGGGTAAACTCGAAATAAGAGATCTAACCAGAAAGTTCAACTTAAGAACTCCGGTTTGCAAAGAGAATCAAATCGAACGAAGCAACAAAACTCAAACGGCGAAAGAAACAAGCTTCATTTACTAATCTGGACCTAAGTCAAATTTTATAGTAGCAAAAACTTATTTAAGTTGGTTAAACAGAAAGAGGGTTTCGAGGCGAAACTCTAGGCGCTTGAATCGCCTGATTCCGATAAACGAGCGAAAAGTTATACTAAAACGAAAAACAGATCGGAAATCGCGATCAGAAATAATCGCGGAAAATCCGAGAAAAAGAAAAATGGACGAACAGGCTAACGAACGAACGTTCGCTGTCTGCGAAAAAAACGAAAACCGTTCGTTAAAACGAACGTATGGACGAACGTCCGCTAAATAAACTAAACCGAAAAAACCGATCTATTCTAAAAAAACAGATCTAGGGTTTAAAAAAACGAATGAAAAACCGGACGGAAAACCGAACGGTTTTCTCGTGGAAAACCGCCGGCGGCGGGGCGGTGGCTACCTCCGGCGAGGGGGCGGCGGGGTCCGGCGACGGTCGGCGGCGGTGTCGGGCGGCGGGGCGGCGCGGGATCCGGCGGCGGCGGGGCTGGGGCTAGTGTTAGGGTTTTCGGCGGCGGGGCGACTTGGGCTGACGGGGCCTCGGGGGCGCGCCTTATAAAGGCCTGGCCGGGCAGAGTCCTGGCCGAATACGACCCAAGGTCGGTTCGCGTTTTTTTTATAAATAATTTCGCGCAGAAAAACAAATAAAAGAAATACTAAGCGGACTCTAAATATCTTGAAATAAATTTTCCCCGACTTCTAAAATCAAGCCGGACAAGATGAACATTTATTTGAGGCCTAAATGCAATTTTGAGAAACACATATTTTCCTAATTCAAATAAAATCAAATAAAATCAAATATTTGTTTTTAATATTTTTCCTCCAATATTTCATTATTTGTGGAGAAGTCATATTATCCCCTCTCATATATTTTGATACGAAATATTTTTGGAGAGAAAAATAATTAAAACAAATGATCCTATTTTCAAAATTTGAGAAAACCCAAATAAGAAAATAACGAAATTCCCAACTCTCTCCGTGGGTCCTTGAGTTGCGTAGAGTTTTCTAGGATCGCAAAACAAAATGCAATAAAATATGCTATGCAAGATGATCTAATGTATAACATTCCAAATTGAAAATTTGGGATGTTACAACAAGTCATACTGCTTACCAGCATGTCATACTTTGATTCGGCGGTATTGTTGGATGAAGCGGCCCGGACCGACATTACGCGTACGGTTACGCGAGACTGGTTCTACCGACATGCTTCGCACACAGGTGGCTGGCGGGTGTCAGTTTCTACAACTTTAGTTGAATCGAGTGTGGCTACGCCCGGTCCTTGTGAAGGTCAAAATAGCACATACTTGACGAAATATCATTGTGGTTTTGACGCATAGGTAAGAACGGTTCTTGCTCAACCCGTAGCAGCCACGTGAAACTTGCAACAACAAATTAGAGGACGTCTAACTTGTTTTTGTAGGGCATGTTGTGATGTGATATGGTCAAGACATGATGCTAAATTTTATTGTATGAGATGATCATGTTTTGTAATAGAGTTATCGGCAACTGGCAGGAGCCATATGGTTGTCGCTTTATTGTATGAAATGCAATCGCCATGTAATTGCTTTACTTTATCACTTAGCGGTAGCGATAGTCGTAGAAGCAATAGTTGGCGAGACGACAACGATGCTACGATGGAGATCAAGGTGTCGCGCCGGTGACGATGGTGATCATGACGTTGCTTTGGAGATGGAGATCAAAGGCACAAGATGATGATGACCATATCATATCACTTATATCGATTGCATGTGATGTTTATCTTTTATGCATCTTATTTTGCTTAGATCAACGGTAGCATTATAAGATGATCTCTCACTAAATTTCAAGGTATAAGTGTTCTCCTTGAGTATGCACCGTTGTGAAAGTTCATCATGCCGAGACACCACGTGATGATCGGGTGTGATAAGCTCTACGTTCACATACAACGGGTGCAAGCCAGTTTTGCACACGCAGAATACACGGGTTAAACTTGACGAGCCTAGCATATGCAGATATGGCCTCGGAACACTGAGACCGAAAGGTCGAGCGTGAATCATATAGTAGATATGATCAACATAGTGATGTTCACCATTGAAAACTACTCCATCTCACGTGATGATCGGACATGGTTTAGTTGATATGGATCACGTGATCACTTAGATGATTAGAGGGATGTCTATCTAAGTGGGAGTTCTTAAGTAATTTGATTAGTTGAACTTTAATTTATCATGAACTTAGTACCTGATAGTATTTTGCATGTCTATGTTGTTGTAGATAGATGGCCCGTGCTGTTGTTTCGTTGAATTTTAATGTGTTCCTTGAGAAAGCTAAGTTGAAAGATGATGGTAGCAATTACATGGACTGGGTCCTTAACTTGAGGATTATCCTCATTGCTACACAGAATAATTACGTCCTGGAAGCACTGCTAGGTGCCAAACTCGCTGCAGGAGCAACGCCAGATGTTATGAACGTCTGGCAGAGCAAAGCTGATGACTACTCGATAGTTCAGTGTGCCATGCTTTACGCCTTAGAACTGGGACTTCAACGATGTTTTGAACGTCATGGAGCATATGAGATGTTCCAGGAGTTGAAGTTAATATTTCAAGCAAATGACCGGATTGAGAGATATGAAGTCTCCAATAAGTTCTACAACTGCAAGATGGAGGAGAATAGTTCTGTCAGTGAGCATATACTCAAAATGTCTGGGTATAACAATCGCTTGATTCAACTGGGAGTTAATCTTCCAGATGATAGTGTTATTGATAGAATTCTTCAATCACTATCACCAAGCTACAAGAGCTTCGTGATGAACTATAACATGCAAGGGATGGATAAGACAATTCCCGAGCTCTTCGCGATGCTAAAGGCTGCGGAGGTAGAAATCAAGAAGGAGCATCAAGCGTTGATGGTCAACAAGACCACCAGTTTCAAGAAAAAGGGTAAAGGGAAGAAGGGGAACTTCAAGAAGAATGGCAAGCAAGTTGCTGCTCAAGTGAAGAAGCCCAAGTCTGGAACTAAGCCTGAGACTGAGTGCTTCTACTGCAAAGGGACTGGTCACTGGAAGCGGAACTACCCCAAGTATTTGGCAGATAAGAAAGATGGCAAGGTGAACAAAGGTATATGTGATATACATGTTATTGATGTGTACCTTACTAATGCTCTTAGTAGCACCTGGGTATTTGATACTAGTTCTGTTGCTAATATTTGCAACTCGAAACAGGGACTACAGATTAAGCGAAGATTGGCTAAGGACGAGGTGACGATGCGCGTGGGAAATAGTTCCAAAGTTGATGTGATCACGGTCAGCACGCTACCTCTACATCTACCTTCGGGATTAATTTTAGAGCTGAATAATTGTTATTTGGTGCCAGCGTTGAGCATGAACATTATATCTGGATCTTGTTTGATGCGAGATGGTTATTCATTTAAATCAGAGAATAATGGTTGTTCTATTTATATGGGTAATATCTTTTATGGTCATGCACCCTTGAAGAGTGGTCTATTTATATTGAATCTCGATAGTAGTGATACACATATTCATAATATTGAAGCCAAAAAATGCAGAGTTGATAATGATAGTGCAACTTATTTGTGGCACTTCCGTTTAGGTCATATTGGTGTAAAGCGCATGAAGAAACTCCATTCTGATGGATTTTTGGAATCACTTGATTATGAATCACTTGGTACTTGCGAACCATGCCTCATGGGCAAGATGACTAAAACGCCGTTCTCCGGAACAATGGAGCGAGCAACAGATTTGTTGGAAATCATACATACTGATGTATGTGGTCCGATGAATGTTGAGGCTCGCGGCGGGTATCATTATTTTCTCACCTTCACAGATGATTTGAGCAGATATGGGTATATCTACTTGATGAAACATAAGTCTGAAACATTTAAAAAGTTCAAGAATTTCAGAGTGAAGTGGAAAATCATCGTAACAAGAAAATAAAGTTTCTACGATCTGATCATGGCGGAGAATATTTGAGTTATGAGTTTGGTCTTCATTTGAAACAATGCGGGATAGTTTCGCAACTCACGCCACCCGGAACACCACATCGAAATGGTGTGCCCGAACGTCGTAATCGCACTTTACTAGATATGGTGCAATCTATGATGCCTCTTACTAATTTACCGCTATCATTTTGGGGTTATGCTTTAGAGACGGCTACATTCACGTTAAATAGGGCACCATCTAAATCCGTTGAGATGACGCCTTATGAACTGTGGTTTGGCAGGAAACCAAAGTTGTCATTTCTTAAAGTTTGGGGCTGCGATGCTTATGTGAAAGAGCTTCAACCTGATAAGCTCGAACCCAAATCGGAAAAATGTGTCTTCATAGGATACCCAAAGGAGACTGTTGGGTACACCTTTATCCCAGATTCGAAGGCAAGACATTCGTTGCTAAGAATGGATCCTTTCTAGAGAAGCAGTTTCTCTCAAAAGAAGTGAGTGGGAGGAAAGTAGAACTAGATGAGGTAACTGTACCTGCTCCCTTATTGGAAAGTAGTTCATCACAGAAATCAGTTCCTGTGACTCCTACACAAATTAGTGAGGAAGCTAATGATGATGATCATGTAACTTCAGATCAAGTTACTACTGAACCTCGTAGGTCAACCAGAGTAAGATCCGCACTAGAGTGGTACGGTAATCCTGTTCTGGAGGTCATGTTACTTGACCATGACGAACCTACGAACTATGAGGAAGCGATGATGAGCCCAGATTCCGCAAAATGGCTTGAGGCCATGAAATCTGAGATGGGATCCATGTATGAGAACAAAGTGTGGACTTTGGTTGACTTGCCCGATGATCGGCAAGCCATCGAGAATAAATGGATCTTCAAGAAGAAGACAGACGCTGACGGTAATGTTACTGTCTACAAAGCTCGATTTGTTGCGAAAGGTTTTCGACAAGTTCAAGGAGTTGACTATGATGAGACCTTCTCACCCGTAGCGATGCTTAAGTCCGTCCGAATCATGTTAGCAATTGCCACATTTTATGATTATGAAATTTGGCAAATGGATGTAAAGACTGCATTCCTGAATGGATTTTTGGAAGAAGAGTTGTATATGATGCAACCTGAAGGTTTTATCGATCCAAAGGATGCTAACAAAGTGTGCAAGCTCCAGCAATCCATCTATGGACTGGTGCAAGCATCTCGGAGTTGGAATAAATGTTTTGATAGTGTGATCAAAGCATATGGTTTTATACAGACTTTTGGAGAAGCCTGTATTTACAAGAAAGTGAGTGGGAGCTCTGTAGCATTTCTAATATTATATGTGGATGACATATTGTTGATTGGAAATGATAGAGAATTTCTGGATAGCATAAAAGAATACAATAAGAGTTTTTTAATGAAAGACCTCGGTGAAGCTGCTTATATATTGGGCATCAAGATCTATAGAGATAGATCAAGACGCTTAATTGGACTTTCACAAAGCACACACCTTGATAAAGTTTTGAAGAAGTTCAAAATGGATTACCCCCCTGGGCGCGCCCCCTACCTCGTGGACAGCCCGGAGACCCCCCTGACTTGTTCTCGACGCCAAAACCTCTTATATATACAGAAACCTCCAGAAAATAACCTAGATCGGGAGTTCCGCCGCCGCAAGCCTCTGTAGCCACCGAAAACCAAACTAGACCCGTTCCGGCACCCTGCCGGAGGGGGGAATCCCTCTCCGGTGGCCATCTTCATCATCCCGGCGCTCTCCATGACGAGGAGGGAGTAGTTCACCCTCGGGGCTGAGGGTATGTACCAGTAGCTATGTGTTTGATCTCTCTCTCTCTCATGTTCTTGATTCGGCACGATGTTGATGTATCGCGAGCTTTGCTACTATAGTTGGATCTTATGATGTTTCTCCCCCTCTACTCTCTTGTAATGGATTGAGTTTTCCCTTTGAAGTTATCTTATCGGATTGAGTCTTTAAGGATTTGAGAACACTTGATGTATGTCTTGCATGTGCTTATCTGTGGTGACAATGGGATATTCACGTGATCTACTTGATGTATGTTTTGGTGATCAACTTGCGGGTTCCGTAACATTGTGAACTTATGCATAGGGGTTGGCACACGTTTTCGTCTTGACTCTCCGGTAGAAACTTTGGGGCACTCTTTGAAGTTCTTTGTGTTGGTTGAATAGATGAATCTGAGATTGTGTGATGCATATCGTATAATCATACCCACGGATACTTGAGGTGACATTGGAGTATCTAGGTGACATTAGGGTTTTGGTTGATTTGTGTCTTAAGGTGTTATTCTAGTATGAACTCTATGATAGATCGAACGGAAAGAATAGCTTCGTGTTATTCTATTACGGACTCTTGAATAGATCGATCAGAAAGAATAACTTTGAGGTGGTTTCGTACCCTACCATAATCTCTTCGTTTGTTCTCCGCTATTAGTGACTTTGGAGTGACTCTTTGTTGCATGTTGAGGGATAGTTATATGATCCAATTATGTTATTATTGTTGAGAGAACTTGCACTAGTGAAAGTATGAACCTTAGGCCTTGTTTCAACACATTGCAATATTGTTTGTGCTCACTTTTATCATTAGTTACCTTGCTGTTTTTATATTTTCAGATTACAAAAACCTATATCTACCATCTATATTGCACTTGTATCACCATCTCTTCGCCGAACTAGTGCACCTATACAATTTACCATTGTATTGGGTGTGTTGGGGACACAAGAGACTCTTTGTCATTTGGTTGCAGGGTTATTTGAGACAGACCATCTTCATCCTACGCCTCCCACAGATTGATAAATCTTAGGTCATCCACTTGAGGGAAATTTGCTACTGTCCTACAAACCTCTACACTTGGAGGCCCAACAACGTCTACAAGAAGAAGGTTGTGTAGTAGACATCAAGCTCTTTACTGGCGCCGTTGCCGGGGAGGTGTGTGCTTGAAGGTATATCTTTAGATCTTGCAATCGAATCTTTTAGTTTCTTGTTTTATCACTAGTTTAGTCTATAAAAGAAAACTACAAAAAAATGGAATTAAGGGTGCCTCATATGCTTCATCTTTTTAATGTCTTTCGTGAAAATGATGGGAAGGAAAATTGTGCTCAAGTACTAGAAGAAGAATTACATGGAATGCTTGGCATAAAATATGTGAATGATGAGCATGATTGCAATGTTGTTAGTATGAATTCTTTGAATACCCATGATGCTAATGATATGCAAAGCCACAAGCTTGGGGATGCTATGTTTGATGAAGATGATATGTTTAGTCCCCCAAGTTTTGATGAGCAAATTTATTGTGATGAAAGCATGCCTCCTATTTATGATGATTCTTGTGATGACACGTATGCTATAAAGAATAAACATAACCATGAAACTTGTCATCATGATTTTAATTTCAATTGGATTATGCTTCACATGATAGTTATTTTGTTGAGTTTGCTCCCACTACTATTCATGAGAATTTGCTTATGTGGAGAGTAATAAAAATTATATGCATGTAGATCATGAAAAGAATGCTTTATGTGATGTTTATATTGTTGAATTCATTCATGATGCTACTGAAATTTATTATGAGGGAGGAACATATGCCTGTAGGAATTGCAATAATATCAAGTTTCCTCTCTATGTGTTGAAAATCTTGAAGCTATGCTTGTTTTGCCTTCCTATGCTAGTTGATTATTGTTCCCATAAGTTATTTGCTCACAAAATCCCTATGCATAGGAAGTGGGTTAGACTTAAATATGCTTTCCATGTGTTTCATAATGCTCTCTTTATGTTTCAATTCTTATCTTCTATACGAGCATCATTGAAATCATCATGCCTAGCTAGAAAGGCATTAAAGAAAAGCGCTTGTTGGGAGACAACCCAATATTTACCCCTACTGTTTTTGTGTGTTCACATCATTAAGATACTGTAGTAATCATGTTTTATAGCTTTTGTTTCAATAAAGTGCCAAGTAGAACCTTTGGGAAGACTTGGGTGGAAGTTAAGGTGATCTTGCTGTAAAAAACAGAAACTTTGCGCTCACGAGTTTAGCTGTCATTTTTTACAGAAGAGTGCTTTTAAGTTGATTCTTTTGAAGAAGATTAATAGACAAATTCCTCAGGTCACCAATTTATTTCATAATTTTTGGAGTTCCAGAAGTATACGTTTGATACAGTTTACTACAGACTGTTCTGTTTTTGACAGATTCTGTTCTCTATGTGTTGTTTGCTTATTTTGGTGAATCTATGAGTAGTATCGGAGGGTATGAACCATAGATAAGTTAGAATACAGTAGATATTACACAAATATGAATTTAGAATGAGTTCACAACAGTACCTAAGTGGTGATTTATTTTCTTATACTAACGGAGCTTACGAGTTTTCTGTTAAGTTTTGTGTTGTGAAGTTTTCAAGTTTTGGGTAAAGATTCGATGGACTATGGAATAAGGAGTGGCAAGAGCCTAATCTTGGGGATTCCCAAGGCACCCCAAGGTAATATTCAAGGACAACCAAGAGCCTAAGCTTGGGGATGCCCATCGGTAACTTTACTTGGAGCTATATTTTTATTCACCACATAATATGTGTTTTGCTTGGAGCGTCATTTTATTTTGTTATTATTTGCTTGATGTTATTTAGAATAATGTTTTTCATCTCTATTTTAAATAAAAATTTCAAGGATAGCCTTTACCATGCTTATATTGCAAGTATACATGTTGCTGTTTCAAAACAGAAAGTTTACCGCTGTTGCAAAAATTCCCTAGAGAAGTCAGAATATGATAAAATGTTGAAACTTTTTGCATGTTGAGATCTAATAAATTTTCTACAGTGTGGTAGAATTTCATAATGTTTGGATTTAGGGAAGTATGATGAATCTTGCATTCTTTATAGTCTGTACTATTTTGGCAGATTGCTATTATGTTTGCATTGTTTGCATATGTTTGCTTGTTTAATGATTCTATTTGAGGATAGGAGTATTAAATATGCAGAGACATTTAGTATGCAATGTTGAATAATAATTTTTGTGATTTGTTACAGTAGAAAATGATAAGGTTTTTCCATTGGTTTATACTAACTTATCTCACGAGTTCTTGTTGAGTTTGGTGTGGATGAAGCTTTCGAGATTTAGGAAACCGTGATATGAGAGGAATTAAGGAGACACAAAAGCTCAAGCTTGGGGATGCCCAAGGCACCCCAAGATAATATTTCAAGAAGTCTCAAGCATCTAAGCTTGGGGATGCCCCGGTAGGCATCCCACCTTTCTTCTTCAACTATTATCGGTTAGTATCGGTTGAGCCTAAGTTTTTGCTTCTTCACATGATGAGTGCTATCCTTGAAATGTCGTTTTATTTTGTTTTGCTTGCTGTTTGAATAATATACCAAGATCTGAAATCCTTAAATGTTAGAGAGTCTTCACATAGTTCATAATTATTCGACTACTCATTGATCTTCACTTATATCTTTTGGAGTAGTTTGTCATTTGCTCTAGTGCTTCACTTATATCCTTTTAGAGCACGGCGGTGGTTTTATTTTGAAGAAATAGATGAACTCTCATGCTTCACTTATATTATTTTGAGAGTCTTAAACAGCATGGTAATTTGCTTTGGTTATGAATTTAGTCCTAATATGATAGGCATCCAAGAGGGATATAATAAAAACTTTCATATAAAGTGCATTGATACTATGAGAAGTTTGATTCCTTATGATTGTTTTGAGATATGAAGATGGTGATATTAGAGTCATGCTAGTTGAGTAGTTGTGAATTTGAGAGATACTTGTGTTAAAGTTTGTGATTCCCGTAGCATGCACGTATGGTGAACCATTATGTGATGAAGTCGGAGCATGATTTATTTTTGATTGTCTTCCTTATGAGTGGCGGTCAGGGACGAGCGATGGTATTTTCCTACCAATCTATCCCCCTAGGAGCATGCGCGTAGTACTTCGTTTCGATAACTAATAGATTTTTGCAATAAGTATGTGAGTTCTTTATGACTAATGTTGAGTCCATGGATTATACGCACTCTCACCCTTCCACCATTGCTAGCCTCTCTAGTATCGCGCAACTTTCGCCGGTACCATACACCCACCATTACCTTCCTCAAAACAGCCACCATACCTACCTATTATGGCATTTCCATAGCCATTCCGAGATATATTGCCATGCAACTTTCCACCGTTCCGTTTATTATGACACGCTCCATCATTGTCATATTGCTTTGCATGATCATGTAGTTGACATCGTATTTGTGGCAAAGCCACCTTCATAATTCTTTCATACATGTCACTCTTGATTCATTGCACATCCCGGTACACCGCCGGAGGCATTCATATAGAGTCATATTTTGTTCTAAGTATCGAGTTGTAATTCTTGAGTTGTAAGTAAATAAAAGTGTGATGATCATCATTATTAGAGCATTGTCCCAGTGAGGAAAGGATGATGGAGACTATGATTCCCCCACAAGTCGGGATGAGACTCCGGACGAAAAAAAAAGAAAAAAAAAGAGGCCATAAAAAAAGAGAAAAGGCCCAAATAAAAAGAATAAAAAATAAGAAAATAAAAAAATGAGAGAAAAAGAGAGAAGGGGCAATGCTACTATCCTTTTACCACACTTGTGCTTCAAAGTAGCACCATGATCTTCATGATAGAGAGTCTCCGATGTTATCACTTTCATATAGTAGTGGGAATCTTTCATTATAGAACTTGGCTTGTATATTCCAATGATGGGCTTCCTCAAAATGCCCTAGGTCTTCGTGAGCAAGCGAGTTGGATGCACACCCACTTAGTTTCTTTTGTTGAGCTTTTATATACTTATAGCTCTAGTGCATCCATTGCATGGCAATCCCTACTCACTCACATTGATATCTATTGATGGGCATCTCCGTGGCCCGCTGATACGCCTAGTTAATGTGAGACTATCTTCTCCTTTTTGTCTTCTCCACAACCACCATTCTATTCCACCTATAGTGTTATGTCCATGGCTCACGCTCATGTATTGCGTGAAGATTGAAAAAGTTTGAGAATATCAGAAGTATGAAACAATTGCTTGGCTTGTCATCAGGGTTGTGCATGATTTAAATATTTTGTGTGATGAAGATAGAGCATAGCCAGACTATATGATTTTGTAGGGATAGCTTGCTTTGGCCATGTTATTTTGAGAAGACATGATTACTTTGTTAGTATGCTTAAAGTATTATTGTTTTCATGTCAATATTAAACTTTTGTTTTGAATCTTATGGATCTGAATATTCTTGCCACAATAAAGAAGATTACATTGATAAATATGTTAGGTAGCATTTCCACATCAAAAATTCTGTTTTTATCATTTACCTACTCGAGGACGAGCAGGAATTAAGCTTGGGGATGCTGATACATCTCCAACGTATCTATAATTTTTGATTGCTCCATGCTATTATATTATCCATCTAGGATGTTTTATATGCATTTATATGCTATTTTATATGATTTTTGGGACTAACCTATTAACCTAGAGCCCAGTGCCAGTTTCTGTTTTTTCCTTGTTTTTGAGTATCGCAGAAAAGGAAAACCAAACGGAGTCCAATTGACCTGAAACTTGACGGAGCTTATTTTTGGACCAGAAGAAGGCCATGGAGTAAAAGAGTTGGGCCAGAAGAGTCCTGGGCTGCCCACGAGGGTGGGAGGCGCGCCCACCCCCCTGGGCGCCCCCTACCTCGTGGACAGCCCGGAGACCCCCCTGACTTGTTCTCGATGCCAAAACCTCTTATATATACATAAACCTCTAGAAAATAACCTAGATCGGGAGTTCCACCGCCGCAAGCATCTGTAGCCACCGAAAACCAATCTAGACCCGTTCCGGCACCCTGTCGGAGGGGGGAATCCCTCTCCGGTGGCCATCTTCATCATCCTGGCGCTCTCCATGACGAGGAGGGAGTAGTTCACCCTCGGGGCTGTGGGTATGTACCAGTAGCTATGTGTTTGATCTCTCTCTCTCTCTCTCATGTTCTTGATTCGGCACGATCTTGATGTATCGCGAGCTTTGCTACTATAGTTGGATCTTATGATGTTTCTCCCCCTCTACTCTCTTGTAATGGATTGAGTTTTCCCTTTGAAGTTATCTTATCGGATTGAGTCTTTAAGGATTTGAGAACACTTGATGTATGTCTTGCATGTGCTTATCTGTGGTGACAATGGGATATTCATGTGATCTACTTGATGTATGTTTTGGTGATCAACTTGCGGGTTCCGTAACATTGTGAACTTATGCATAGGGGTTGGCATACGTTTTCGTCTTGACTCTCCGGTAGAAACTTTGGGGCACTCTTTGAAGTTCTTTGTGTTGGTTGAATTGATGAATCTGAGATTGTGTGATGCATATCATATAATCATACCCACGGATACTTGAGGTGACATTGGAGTATCTAGGTGACATTAGGGTTTTGGTTGATTTGTGTCTTAAGGTGTTATTCAAGTACGAACTCTATGATAGATCGAACGGAAAGAATAGCTTCGTGTTATTTTATTACGGACTCTTGAATAGATCGATCAGAAAGAATAACTTTGAGGTGGTTTCGTACCCTACCATGATCTCTTCGTTTGTTCTCCGCTATTAGTGACTTTGGAGTGACTCTTTGTTGCATGTTGAGGGATAGTTATATGATCCAATTATGTTATTATTGTTGAGAGAACTTGCACTAGTGAAAGTATGAACCTTAGGCCTTGTTTCAACACATTGCAATATCGTTTGTGCTCACTTTTATCATTAGTTACCTTGCTGTTTTTATGTTTGCAGATTACAAAAACCTATATCTACCATCTATATTGCACTTGTATCACCATCTCTTCGCCGAACTAGTGCACCTATACAATTTACCATTGTATTGGGTGTGTTGGGGACACAAGAGACTCTTTTGTCATTTGGTTGCAGGGTTGTTTGAGAGAGACCATCTTCATCCTACGCCTCCCACGGATTGATAAACCTTAGGTCATCCACTTGAGGGAAAATTTCTATTGTCCTACAAACCTCTGCACTTGGAGGCCCAACAACATCTACAAGAAGAAGGTTGTGTAGTAGACATCAACCGCCCGCCCCGGGCGGGGGCGTGGGGAGCGCCGTTACCGCGCCCGCCGGGGCCGGCGTAAAGGAGGTGCACTATAGCCACGCCTACTGATACATCTCCAACGTATCTATAATTTTTTATTGTTCCATGCTATATTATTCTGTTTTGGATGTTTATTGGGCTTTGTTAAACACTTTTATATTATTTTTGGGACTAACCTATTAACCGGAGGCCCAGCCCAAATTGTTGTTTTTTGCCTATTTCAGTGTTTCTAAGGAAAAGGATATCAAACGGAGTCCAAACGGAATGAAACCTTCGGGAACGTGATTTTCGAAACAAACGTGATCCAGAGGACTTGGAGTCTACGTAAAGCAACCAACGAGGAGGGCATGAGGCAGGGGGGCACGCCTACCCACCCCCATGCGCGTAGTGCTTGGTTTTTGATGACTTGTAGATTTTTGCAATAAGTATGTGAGTTCTTTATGACTAATGTTGAGTCCATGGATTATACGCACTCTTAACCTTCCATCATTGCTAGCCTCTTTGGTACCGTGCATTGCCCTTTCTCACCTTGAGAGTTGGTGCAAACTTCACCGGTGCATCCAAACCCCATGATATGATACGCTCTATCACACATAAACCTCCTTATATCTTCCTCAAAACAGCCACCATACCTACCTATTATGGCATTTCCATATCCATTCCGAGATATATTGCCATGCAACTTTTCCACCGTTCCGTTTATCATGACACGTTCATCATTGTCATATTGCCTTGTATGATCATGTAGTTGACATCGTATTTGTGGCAAAGCCACCATGCATACTATTTAGTATATGTCACTCTTGATTCATTGCCCATCCCGGTACACCGCCGGAGGCATTCATATAGAGTCATACTTTGTTCTAGTATCGAGTTGTAATCATTGAGTTGTAAATGAATAGAAGTGTGATGATCATCATTCATAGAGCATTGTCCCCCCCCCAAAAGGCCAAAAAAGGCCTAAAAAAAGAAGAGAAAATAAAAGGGGCAATGCTACTATCCTTTTTCATACTTGTGCTTCAAAGTAGCACCATGATATTTATGATAGATAGTCTCTTGTTTTGTCACTTTCATATACTAGTGAGAATTTTTCGTTATAGAACTTGGCTTGTATATTCCAACAATGGGCTTCCTCAAATGCCCTAGGTCTTCGTGAGCAAGCAAGTTGGATGCACACCCACTTAGTTTCTTTTGTTGAGCTTTCATACATTTATAGCTCTAGTGCATCCGTTGCATGGCAATCCCTACTCCTCACATTAACATCAATTGATGGGCATCTCCATAGCCCGTTGATTAGCCGCGTTGATGTGAGACTTTCTCCTTTTTGTCTTCTCCACATAACCCCCATCATTATATTCTATTCCACCCATAGTGCTATATCCATGGCTCACGCTCATGTATTGCGTGAAAGTTGAAAAATGTTTGACATTACTAAAGTATGAAACCATTGCTTGGCTTGTCATCGGGGTTGTGCATGATGAGAGCATTCTTGTGTGATGAAAATGGAGCATGACCAAACTATTTGATTTTGTAGGGATGAACTTTCTTTGGCCATGTTATTTTGAGAAGACATAATTGCTTAGTTAGTATGCTTGAAGTATTATTACTTTTATGTCAATATTAAACTTTTGTCTTGAATCTTTCGAATCTGAATATTCATACCACAATTAAGAGGGTTATATTGAAAACTATGCCAAGTAGCATTCCACATCAAAAATTCTGTTTTTATCATTTACCTACTCGAGGACGAGCAGGAATTAAGCTTGGGGATGCTTGATACGTCTCCAACGTATCTATAATTTTTGATTGTTCCATGTTATGTTATATTCTGTTTTGGATGCTTATTGGGCTTTGTTATGCACTTCTATATTATTTTTGGGACTAACCTATTAACCGGAGGCCCAGCCCAAATTGCTGTTATTGCCTATTTCAGTGTTTCGAAGGAAAAGGATATCAAACGGAGTCCAAACGGAAAGAAACCTTCGGGAACGTGATTTTCGGAACAAACGTGATCCAGAGGACTTGGAGTCTACGTAAAGCAACCAACGAGGAGGGAACGAGGCAGGGGGCGCGCCTACCCCCCCAGGCACGCCCTCCACCCTCGTGGGCCCCATGTTGCTCCACCGACATACTTCTTCCTCCTGTATATACCCATATACCCTGGAAACATCATATACGGAGCCAAAACCCTATTTCCACCGCCGCAACCTTCTGTACCCGTGAGATCCCATCTTGGGGCCTTTTCCGGCGCTCCGCCGGAGGGGGCATTGATCACGGAGGGCTTCTACATCAACACCATAGCCTCTCCGATGATGTGTGAGTAGTTTACCTCAGACCTTCGGGTCCATAGTTATTAGCTAGATGGCTTCTTCTCTCTCTTTGGATCTCAATACAAAGTTCTCCTCGATCTTCTTGGAGATCTATTCGATGTAATCTTCTTTTGCGGTGTGTTTGTCGAGATCCGATGAATTGTGGGTTTATGATCAAGTTTATCTATGAACAATATTTGAATCTCCTCTGAATTCTTTTATGTATGATTGGTTATCTTTGCAAGTCTCTTCGAATTATCAGTTTGGTTTGGCCTATTAGATTGATCTTTCTTGCAATGGGAGAAGTGCTTAGCTTTGGGTTCAATCTTGCGGTGTCCTTTCCCAATGACTCCAGGGGCATCAAGGTGATACGTCTCCAACGTATCTATAATTTTTGATTGTTCCATGCTAATATTCTGTTTTGGACATTAATGGGCTTTATTATACACTTTTATATTATTTTTGGGACTAACCTATTAACTGAAGGCCCAGCCCAGAATTGTTGTTTTTTGCCTATTTCAGAGTTTCGCAGAAAAAGAATATCAAACGGAGTCCAAACAGAATGAAACCTTTGGGAACGTGATTTTCGGAACGAACGTGATCCATAGGACTTGGATCCTACGTCAAGACATCAACCAGGAAGGCACGAGGTAGGGGGGCGCGCCTACCCCCCTGGGCGCGCCCTCCACCCTCATGGGCCCCACGTTGCTCCACCGACGTACTTCTTCCTCCTATATATACCTACGTACCCCCAAACTACCAGATACGGAGCCAAAAACCTAATTCCACCACCGCAACCTTCTGTACCCGTGAGATCCCATCTTGCGGCCTTTTCCGGAGCTCCGCCGGAGGGGGCATCAATCACGGAGGGCTTCTACATCAACACCATAGCCTCTCCGATGATGTGTGAGTAGTTTACCTCAGACCTTCGGGTCCATAGTTATTAGCTAGATGGCTTCTTCTCTCTTTTTGGATCCCAATACAATGTTCTCCCCCTCTCTTTTGGAGATCTATTCGATGTAATCTTCTTTTGCGGTGTGTTTCTTGAGACCGGTGAATTGTGGGTTTATGATCAAGTTTATCTATGAACAATATTTGAATCTTCTCTGAATTCTTTTATGTATGATTGGTTATCTTTGCAAGTCTCTTCGAATTATCAGTTTGGTTTGGCCTACTAGATTGATCTTTCTTGCAATGGGAGAAGTTCTTAGCTTTGGGTTCAATCTTGCGGTGTCCTTTCCCAGTGACAGTAGGGGTAGCAAGGCACGTATTGAATTGTTGCCATCGAGGATAACAAGATGGGGTTTATATCATATTGCATGAGTTTATCCCTCTACATCATGTCATTTTACTTAAAGCGTTACTCCGTTCTTATGAACTTAATACTCTAGATGCATGCTGGATAGCGGTCGATGTGTGGAGTAATAGTAGTAGATGCAGGCAGGAGTCGGTCTACTTGTCACAGACGTGATGCCAATATACATGATCGTACCTAGATATCCTCATAACTATGCTCAATTCTGTCAATTGCTCAACAGTAATTTGTTCACCCACCGTAATACTTATGCTCTCGAGAGAAGCCACTAGTGAAACCTATGGCCCCCGGGTCTATTTTCCATCATATTTAATATCCCAACAACAAGCTATTTCTGGCGCCGTTTTTATTTTGCTTTCTTTACTTTGCATCTTTATCATAAAAATACCAAAAATATTACCTTATCATATCTATCAGATCTCACTCTCGTAAGTGACCGTTAAGGGATTGACAACCCCTTTATTGCGTTGGTTGCGAGGATTTATTTGTTTGTGTAGGTGCGAGGGACTCTTACGTGGCCTCCTACTGGATTGATACCTTGGTTCTCAAAAACTAAGGGAAATACTTACGCTGCTTTACCGCTTCACCCTTTCCTCTTCAAGGGAAAACCAAAGCAGTGCTCAAGAGGTAGCAAGAAGGATTTCTAGCGCTGTTGCCGGGGAGTCTACGCAAAAGTCAAACATACCAAGTACCCATCACAAACCCTTATCTCCTTTATTACATTATTTGCCATTTGCCTCTCGTTTTCCTCTCCCCACTTCACCCTTGCCGTTTTATTCGCCCTCTCTTTTCCGTTCACCTCTTTTTCGCTCGCTTCTTGTTTGCTCGTTTGTTGGATTGCTTGCTTGTCACGATGGCTCAAGATAATACTAAATTGTGTGACTTTACCAATACCAACAACAATGGTTTTCTTAGCACTCCGATTGCTCCGCTTACCGACACTGAATCTTGTGAAATTAATGCTGCTTTGTTGAATCTTGTCATGAAAGATCAATTCGCCGGCCTTCCTAGTGAAGATGCCGCTACTCATCTAAATAGCTTCGTTTATTTGTGTGATATGCAAAAGAAGAAAGATGTGGACAATGATATTGTTAAATTGAAGCTATTTCCTTTTTCGCTTAGAGATCGTGCTAAAGCTTGGTTTTCGTCTTTGCCTAAAAATAGTATTGATTCTTGGAATAAGTGCAAAGATGCTTTTATCTCTAAGTATTTTCCTCCCGCTGAGATCATCTCTCTTAGAAACGATATCATGAATTTTAAGCAACTTGATCATGAACATGTTGCACAAGCTTGGGATAGGATGAAATTAATGATACGTAATTGCCCTACACATGGTTTGAATTTGTGGATGATCATACAAATTTTTTATGCCGGATTAAATTTTGCTTCTAGAAATCTTTTAGATTCGGCCGCGGGAGGCACTTTTATGGAAATCACACACTGAAAGATCTACTAATAAAAAGGTGCATGCGATAGAAGAAATTAATGTTTTGAATGGAAAGATGGATGAACTTATGAAATTATTTGCTACTAAAAGTGTTTCTTCTGATACTAATGATATTCCTTTGTCTACTTTGATTGAGAATAATAATGAATCTATGGATGTGAATTTTGTTGGTAGGAATAATTTTGGTAACAACGCGTATAGAGCAAACTTTAATCCTAGGCCGTATCCTAGTAATTCCTCTAATAATTATGGTAATTACTATAACAATTCTTATGGAAATTTTAATAAGATGCCTTCTGAATTTGAGACTAGTGTTAAGGAGTTTATGAATTCGCAAAAGAATTTCAATGCTTTGCTTGAAGAAAAATTGCTTAAAGTTGATGAATTGGCTAGGAACGTTGATAGAATTTCTCTTGGTGTTGATTCTTTGAAACTTAGATCTATTCCTCCTAAGCATGATATCAATGAGTCTCTCAAAGCCATGAGAATTTCCATTGATGAGTGCAAAGAAAGAACCGCTAGGATGCATGCTAAGAAAGATTGCTTTGTGAAAGCGTGTTCTTCTAGTTTCTATGAAAATAAAGATGAAGATCTAAAAGTTATTGATGTGTCCCCTATTAAATATTTGTTTTGCAATATGAATCTTGATAATGATGGGACTTAATATGATCCACCTTTACCTAGAAGGCGTTCCAAAAATTCTGAACTTTTAGATCTTGATGCAAAAATTGGTAAAAGCCGGATTGAAGAGATCAAAACTCTAGATATTAATGAACCCACTATTTTGGATTTCAAGGAATTTAATTATGATAATTGCTGTTTGATAGATTGTATTTCCTTGTTGCAATCCGTGCTAAATTCTCCACATGCTTATAGTCAACATAAAGCTTTTACTAAACATATCGTTGATGCTTTGATGCAATCTTATGAAGAAAAACTTGAGTTGGAAGTTTCTATCCCTAGAAAACTTTATGATGAGTGGGAACCTACTATTAAAATTAAAATTAAATATCATGAATGCTATGCTTTGTGTGATTTGGGTGCTAGTGTTTCCATGATTCCAAAAACTTTGTGTGATTTGCTAGGTTTCCATGATTTTGATGATTGCTCTCTAAACTTGCACCTTGCGGATTCCACCATTAAGAAACCTATGGGAAGAATTAATGATGTTCTTATTATTGCAAATAGGAATTATGTGCCCGTAGATTTTATTGTTCTTGATATAGATTGCAATCCTTCATGTCCTATTATTCTTGCTAGACCTTTCCTTAGAACGATTGGTGCACTTATTGATATGAAGGAAGGGAATATTAGATTCCAATTTCCGTTAAGGAAAGGTATGGAACACTTCCCTAGAAAGAAAATAAAATTACCTTATGAATCTATTATGAGAGCCACTTATGGTTTGCCTACCAAAGATGGCAATACCTAGATCTATCCTTGCTTTTATGCCTAGCTAGGGGCGTTAAACGATAGCGCTTGTTGGGAGGCAACCCAATTTTATTTTTAGTTTTTTGCTTTTTTCTTCTGTTTAGGAATAAATATTTGATCTAACCTCTGGTTAGATGTGTTTTTATGTTTTAATTAGTGTTTGTGCCAAGTTAAACCTATAGGATCTTCTTGGATGATAGTTATTTGATCTTGCTGAAAATTCCAGAAACTTTCTGTTCACGAAAATAATTGTTAAAAATCACCAGAAAGTGATAAAATATTGATTCCAATTGATGCTGATCAATAAACAAATTTTCTAGGTCTTCCTATTTTGGCTGAATTTTTGGAGTTCCAGAAGTTTGCGTTAGTTACAGATTACTACAGACTGTTATTTTTTTGACAGATTCTGTTTTTCATGTGTTGTTTGCTTATTTTGATGAACCTATGGCTAGTAAAATAGTTTATAAACCATAGAGAAGTTGGAATACAGTAGGTTTAACACCAATATAAATAAAGAATGAGTTCATTACAGTACCTTGAAGTGGTGTTTTGTTTTCTTTCGCTAACGGAGCTCACGAGATTTTCTGTTAAGTTTTGTGTTGTGAAGTTTTCAAGTTTTGGGTAAAAGATTTGATGAATTATGGAACGAGGAGTGGCAAGAGCCTAAGCTTGGGGATGCCCATGGCACCCCAAGATAATCTAAGGACACCAAAAAGCCAAAGCTTGGGGATGCCCCGGAAGGCATCCCCTCTTTCGTCTACTTCCATCGGTAACTTTACTTGGAGCTATATTTTTATTCACCACATGATATGTGTTTTGCTTGGAGCATCTTGTATTATTCGAGTCTTTGATTTTTAGTTTACCACAAGCATATTTGCTGTACACACCTTTTGAGAGAGACAGGCATGATTCGGAATTTATTAGAATACTCTATGCGCTTCACTTATATCTTTTGAGCTATATAGTTTTTGTTCTAGTACTTCACTTATATCTTTTAGAGCACGGCGGTGGTTTTGTTTTATAGAAACTATTATTCTCTCATGCTTCACTTATATTATTTTGAGAGTCTTAAACAGCATGGTAATTTGCTTAAATTGGGAATTGATCCTAATATGTTAGGTATTGCTCAAAGGTGATTCTGCACTTTGATCAGCTGGAGGAAGTGAGACCTTTAACAAGGCTGGAATTCAATTTTCGGAAAATAGTGAAGTTCCACTATGAACAATTGTTGAAAATACATTATATTTATTGGAAACAGAGGTGCACTATTTGATATATTAAGGTTGGCGAGGAGAATTCCAAATTTTTTCATGCCATGGCCTCGGAGCGTATGAGGAGGAATTCAATGTCCAGTCTGAAGACCAATGCCATGCTTGATCCTGTGACTGATCACGCTTAGATGGCGGGAATTCTTTGGGCTTCGTTCAAATCAAGGATGGGCCAGGCCCAAGGGATCAATATGGGCTCCGATTTGAACCATTTAATCCAGCCCATCCCGGGACTGGAGGAGCTATCCTTGCCGTTTTCTGATGAGGAAATCAACAAAGTTTTGAATGAATTACCGGTGGATCGGGCACCTGGCCCAGATAGATTTAATGGGATGTTTGTCAAGCGTTGTTGGCCTATAATTGAGAAGGATTTCTTGAGGATGATTCGGGATTTTTATGAGGGGAAGCTTTCGTTGGAAAACATTAATGGCTCCCTCATTACACTCATACCCAAGATCATTTCACCAGAAGGGCCTGATGATTTCCGGCCAATATCTCTCACCAACACTTGTCTAAAATTTCTAACAAAGTTGTTGGCCAACCGGTTGCAGAAGGTGATCCCACTAGTAAAAAAAGACACACTCGTGACATTTTGGGCCGAACGAAATTTTTCTCTCTCATACATATGACACTTTTATGACGATAATTGTGACAAAAACCGGTATCATCATAGATGTGGTGGGCTCCTACTTCTATGACAAAAAATCATGACAAAAAATGGGCTTTTCGTCCTGGGCGGGCCGGAGACGCAGCTGCATGACATTCTTTGGGCCGTCCAGGGTTGTCGGAATTATTCGCAATAAAATATTGGCTACAATTGAGGAGACGGAAAAAACCGTGGTAGAAGCGAGGGCGAGGAAAATTTCGGGGAGTTCCCGGTTACGGTGGGAGGTCGGGGGCCGAGCGATGCACGTTTCTCTCGTACACGTACGCGCGTGTGTGCGAGGCGTTGGCTCTAACTGAACCCGAGCGAGGCGTTGGGCTCTAACTGAACCCGAGCGATTGCACTGCAGGCTACGCGTTACTGAACCCGAGCGATCGATGGCTGTTAACTGAACCCGATCGAGCGATTCCTTCGCTACTGCTGCTAACTGAAGCCGATCGATTGGATGAACAGTGAGTGTTGCGGGGGGGGGGGGGGGTTGGATGAACAGTGAGCGGTGGTGTTGCCTCTGTATGAACA
This sequence comes from Triticum aestivum, assembly GCF_018294505.1. NCBI lineage: Eukaryota > Viridiplantae > Streptophyta > Magnoliopsida > Poales > Poaceae > Triticum > Triticum aestivum. The sequence goes on along the minus strand of NC_057796.1, from coordinate 88,735,297 downwards.
GGACCCCGTGGTGTGGAGGGCTGGATGAACAGTAGATGGTGGAGGGGTGCGCGTGGAGGGGTGGTTGAACAGGACCCCGTGGTGTGGAGGGCTGGATGAACAGTAGACGGTGGAGGGGTGCGCGTGGAGGGGTGGTTGAACAGGACCCCGTGGTGTGGAGGGCTGGATGAACAGTAGACGGTGGAGGGGTGCGCGTGGAGGGGTGGTTGAACAGGACCCCGTGGTGTGGAGGGCTGGATGAACAGTAGACGGTGGAGGGGTGCCCGTGGAGGGGTGGTTGAACAGTAGCCAGTGGAGTAGCGCGCGGTGGAGGCTAGAGGAGGTCGACGGTAGCCCATGGAGGCTGGAGGAGGTCGACGGTGGAGATGAACAGTATCCCGTGGAGTCCCATTTTGCGGTACGCCACACCCCTCCCGATGAACAGGACCCCCGTTTCGACCGTAGGAGGTCCGTTTCGTCCGTTTTGCGGTACGCCACACCCCTCCCGATCAACAGGACCCCCGTTTCGACCGTAGGAGGTCTGTTTCGTCCGTTTTGCGGTACGCCACACCCCTCCCGATCAACAGGACCCCCGTTTCGACCGTAGGAGGTCCGTTTCCTCCGTTTTGTGGTACGCCACACCCCTCCCGATCAACAGGACCCCCGTTTCGACCGTAGGAGGTCCGTTTCCTCCGTTTTGCGGTACGCCACACCCCTCCCGATCAACAGGACCCCGTTCCGAAAGTAGGAGGTCCGTTTCCTCCGTTGTGCGGTACGCCAGGCCTCATTTCCATCGCCTGTTCCGTCCAAGCCTTCCCGATGAACACGGCCACGCATTCCGTTCCGACCCAGCCGGTTGGCTCCCACGTGTTCCGTTGCCTCTCGATGAACACGACGCATTTCGTTGCCTCCCCATGAACACGACGCATTCCGTTGCCTCCCCATGAACACGACGACGATGCTGTTTCTCCGTTCCGACCCAGGCATGTACACGAGCCCTGGCCGTACATATGCGCGAGTAGGCGTTCGAGACCCTGCCCGTATGTACACATACGTGGCCGTATTTTCTTTCTTGCACCCTGGCCGCTGTACGTACGTGTACATGCTACGTGCGCGCCTCTACTACGACACGTACACGCCTCTACTACGACACGTGCGCACCTCTACATCCACCAGTATATATGTACGCAAACGTTCGCGACCAGAATGACAACGCTACGTACGCTTCGACCAGGTGGGTCCCGACTGTCAGGCACTTCCTTGCCTGCGAAGATGTAGCTGGTGGGTCCCAGCAGTCAGGGGGGCGAATCGTTTTTTTGCCCGGACGCACTTCCTTGCGTGCGAAGATGTAGCTGGTGGGTCCCAGCAGTCATGGGCAAACGTTTTTTTTCGTGAAATACGGTGGCCCGTCCGGTGGGTCCCCGCTGTCAGGTGGAGGAATAATTATTTTGCACGTAATAAGGAGGCACTTCCTTGCTGCTGCCGTGGACCCAGCTGTCAGCCTCTCCACGTACAGTCCACGTCCGATGGAAGCCGTTCCTTGACCACGCCGCGCCGAGAGCACCAGGGCGGTGGACGACGGCGAGGCCTAGGAAGGGGACGACGCAGAGCCGGGGAAGACGCGGCAGTGGATGCCCACGCGTAGAGGAGTACGAGGGTTCACTGGTTCGCTGCGGTGTGAGGCTGCCGTCGCCGCAGAATAACAGGGGGTGTGGGTGAGTAGAGGGATGGCCTGGCCAGCGGTGGGAGTAGTAGGAGGCGGTGAGGCCTCCGCCGCATCGCAGCCGGCCACGGGAGGCAGGAGCACGAGGCACGACCGGCGCTGGTTTGGGCGGCTGGAGCAAGAAGACCAGAGGTTGAAGAAGCACTACGGTCATTGGATGGACATCGTACGGTCACTGGAGCTAGAATCGTGCATATTGACTAAGTTGACAAAGCCCTCTGTCCCCGTCAACTTAGTAGGCCCACAAGTCAGCCTGCCACTATACTGGGTCCCAGCTAACAGGGGGAGTATTCATTTTTTTGTGCGTAATAAGGAGGCACTTCCTTGCGTGCGAAGATATAGTTGGTGGGTCCGAGCTGACAGCGGCGGTAACTTTTTTTTCGCGAAATACAGAGGCCCTTTCGGTGGGTCCCTGATGTCAGGTGGAGGAATCATTCTTTTGCGCGTAATAAGGAGGCATTTCCTTGCGTGCGGCCGTGGACCCAGCTGTCGGCCTCTCCATGTACAGTCCACTTCAGATGCATGTCGGTCGTTGACCACGTTGACCAGGCCGCGCCGAGAGCACCAGGGCGGTGGACGACGGCGAGGCCTAGGAAGGGAACGACACGGAGGCAAGGAAGACTCGGCAGTTGTTTCCCACGCGGAGGGGAGTACGACTGTACGAGGGTTTACTGGTTCGTCTGCCATCGCCGGAGAATAACGGCAGGTGTGGGTGAGTAGAGGGATGGCTAGGCCAGCGATGGGAGTACGGTGGGGCGGTGAGGCCTGCGCGACAACAGAGCCAGCCGCGGGGAGGAGGGAGCAGGCAGTCCCGCCGGCGCTTGTTTGAGCGGCTGGAGCAGGAAGAGCAGAGATTGAAGAAGCACGATGGCCGTTGGATGGACATCCAACAGTCAGTGCTTGTGCGTCAACCTTTTTTTAGGAAAGCCTCAAATCTGTGGAAAACAGCATACAACCCATCTGCCATTATTTCTAATAATTTACAGCCCAGTTGCTAATTATTAAGGTTTTTTTGGAGCCCATATTCTTTTTGTTAGCATTACAGCCCATATTGTGGCCATGGTTAAAAAATTATATGAAATTTTGCATATTTCGGTGCGGTCCGAACTGTTTTTAATCCCGAAATTTCGACTCACATTCAAACTGATTTTAAAAATAAATGTATATCAATATAAAATCCAACAAATTCTCCACGCATAAAAATTAATGTAATTTAAAATCTCGAAATGAAAAAAAGATATTTGAAACTAATTGCCGGTTTGATGTGTTTTAAAAATGTACAGCCCATTTCTCATTACTGATGAGCCATTTTCTCGGCTAGCCAAATGAAAGCTCTCCTCGTCTTGAAAGATTTGCAGCCCAACAGGCCTGACAAAGCGACTTACTTGGCAAATCACAAAAAAAACTGGGCTGTGGCCGTGGACCCAGCTGTCAGCCTCTCCACGTACAGTACTCTTCCGATGGAATGTCATTGACCACGTTGACCATGCCGCGCCGAGAGCACCAAGGCGGTGGACGACGGCGAGGCCTAGGAAGGGGACGACGCGGAGCCGGGGAAGACGCGGCAGTGGATGCCCACGCGGAGAGGAGTACGAGGGTTCACTGGTTCGGCTGCGGTGTGAGGCTGCCGTCGCCGCAGGGCCTGGCTAGCGGTGGGAGTAGTAGGGGGCGATGAGGCCTCAACGGCAGCACAGCCAGCCACTGGAGGCAGGAGCAGGAGGTCTCCCTGGCGCTAGTTTGGGCGGCTGGTGCAAGAAGAGCAGCGATTGAAGAAGCAGCAGGACCGTTCGATTCAAATCCAACGGTTAATGCTGCTAGAATCGTTTGTTGACTAAGTTGACAAGCCCTGCGTACGCGTCAACTTAGTAGGCCCACAGGTCAGCCTCCCAACCGGTGCGCCCTTATGTTGTGGGAGGAATCATTTTTTTTCGCGTAATAAGGAGGCAGTTGATTGTGTGCGGCTAGGCCAGCGGAGGGAGTAGGGTGGGCCGGGTAAGCCCGCGCGGCATCACAGCGGGCCAAAAGAGGAGGGAGCAGGCAGTCCCGCCGGCGCTAGTTTAGGCGGCTGGAGCAGGAAGATCAGAGATTCAAGAAGCACGTCGGCCGTTGGATGGACATCCAACAGTCACTGCTACTAGAATCGTGTGTTCACTAACAAAGCCTTGCGTAAACAAGTCAGCCTCGAAATCTGGGGCGTGTACAACCCATTTGCTATTATTTTTATAATTTTTACTCATTTTCTAATTCATATGGAATTTATTGCAGCCCGTTTTCCATTTTTAGAATTGCTGGCCATTTTTTGGTCAGTACCAGGGTCAAAAAATTAACTAAATATGTGGGAAATTTTGATTCGCAATTTTTTGCTGGGGAACGAAATATTCTTAATCCAAAAATTAATAGCCATACTAAAACAAATTTAAAAATAAATTAGTACTATGTCATGTTAAATCCAATGAAATACGTATAAGATATCAGTGAAGAACAAAAACAAAAAAAGAAACTTATATCCCATTTGCTATAAATTTTTTGGAATTTTCTACCCCTTTTGATATTACTTTTAACAGACATTGACCATACTCTTAAGCCAGGCCGGAATGCATCCCTCCTCGTCTTGAAAGATTTGCAGCCCAGTAATTCGGAGAAAACAAATAGGCCTAGCTTGGGTATTCTTCAAAAAGAAATACTGGGCTACCTATTTTCCCAAAGAACTGGTGCATGAGCATTTAGCTTTATTTATTTACTTATTTATGTTTAGGGGACCATGAGCATGTACCTGGGCCGGATTCATGCGAGAGCCTCCCTTCCAGTTAATTATGGGCTTCTCTATTGGGCCTTAATCAGTGGGCTGCATGTTATCAACAAGTGGAAAATGTGTTCCGTATGAAAAATAGTATGCGCTACGTACGGTACGGGGCACTAAAGGATCGAACCGTGCAACGACTTCCAAAACATTGTGTTTGTCGTTCTAACAACACATTTATTCAACCAACAGACGAAATATACTACTGATTGCACATTGAAAACAGCAGCAGCAGCAACCAGGGCTGGGGGTGCAACAGAAGCAGTAAGAAGGCCAGAAGAGTGAAGACGCATCTCTCTCTTCCAAACCAAACATCAGCCATCATTACAAAAGGGCTAACAAAAAAGAACAAGTGTATGCATCAAACTAAATAAAGATCCTACTACACCAAGTGTACGCATCTAACTAACTGGCTTAGTTAGACGTTACTATTTATTAAGCCGTGGAGATTGGCTGACGGCTTGAACCAGATGGGTGCCTGACGGGGGAAACTCCAGCCAGCAGGTCGAAGTCTGATACTTGCGACCCTCTCTCCTACTTTGGGCTGCAGAGCGTGGCGGCGCATATCAGGGTATGGTGCATGCAGAGACGCATGGTACGCTGTGTACACATAGTTTTGCCTGATGAACGAAACCGCGCTGCCATCATGATCCTTGCCGTCGGTTATCTCCTGGTTAATCGGATAATTCAGTCCGACAAACAGAGACTGTGTACCAAGGCTACTTACTAGCGTCCAGTCAAAAATTCCTGAAGGCCTAGAGAAGCTGGGATCCTGCTCAAAGACCTTGCAGTGACTATGATTGTATTCCGCGAAACAACACGTCCGGTACGTGCGAACGATCATCAATCTTTCGCCGTCGTCTGATCGAGCCAGGAACCACGTGCAACTGCCATGCCGCTTTCCTTTGAAAGGTTCTAGGATTAGGAAGGGTAGGGACACCAGGCGGCCTACAACATCATATCAAGTTGGAGTCAAATAAAAAAGGGCTCTTGATTTAGTCAATCTTAAGAACAGCATGTTATGAGCATGAATATTTTTCAGCAAATGTTGACAGTAATATAAGCAAGCCATCATGATATCATAGGAAAGTAACATACTGCTGTAACAGCCGTTTGTAGCGATGACTGGAGTAGGCCAGCAATACGTCCAGCCATAGAAGGAGTCGACAGCGTAAATGAAGCCCTTGTGTTCAATGGCATCAGAGAACCATGGAGGATGTATGATCCTGCGATGGACGTGCAGATTTATCCACTTACCGCAGTGACCTGTCAGATAGGCGAGACCGCGGTTGAAGAACACAATTAGCCTGAAGTCTTTATAATTCGCAGATCTTGTGGGCACTTGGCAGATTACAACCTTGAGCAAATCAAACTTGGTATCATGTTGGCTACTGTAAGATTCCGAGTATTCTGGGCCGCGGTGCCAAAGCAGTGCAGTGTTAATCGAAGGAAGGGGGATCAATCGCCGGGTGTAGACCTCCACGAGCATCCAGCTGCCGCGACCGTCGACGAGCACTATCCAAGACGTGTTCATGCCGACCCAGTACATACTGTTAATGTAGTTGAGGCTGACGGGGATCGGATCGCAGTCAAGGGGGTTGATGCTCGCCACCCTACGATCATTATGCTGCGTGACACGCCGTTTCTGAAGATCAGGCGGCATCAGCAAGCAAGGAGCTGGCTTAAAAAGCTCCGGCCTGAGGGCTTTGAGTAAACGGTACAGCCCCGATGAGCACGCGGCGAGCGGCATGGTACTGAGATTGTCCACACGCAAAACAAGGAGCTTGATTACCTCTGTGGGGAGCGAATTCCAGCCACTCTTTCGGCGGACGCTGCTCGGTTCTGCCATTGTTAGTGCTTGGGTGTCGGACGAGGGGGGAGGCGCCTTAGCGGGGATGGAAGATTGGACGAGATTATGTGCGGACAAAGATGGAGAAGCGAATATGTGCTGCGGGAAGTGGACAGGTGATGATGACTGCAGCACGCCGCTTGACTTACGAGACACATACCAGCAGCGTAGGGTCATGTCGATGCCAGACAACTTGCTTGAGTGATCACAGTACTGGTACTCCCTACAGTGTTATGCCCTAACTTGCTTGAGTAGAGTAGTAGAGTAGGACTCTGCTCTACTACTAGCACCGGAGGAGTAGTATATTCTAATCTAAAATAGTTACAAACTTCAATGCCCGAGCGTGGAACGACTACGAACCGTGCTCAAAGACCGTGTCTACGTGGTGTTTGGACATGGGCGACAACCTCAACGCCAACGGTGCTGCTCCCGTTGCACCGTATGTGTTTCTGTCCTTCCTGTTCGAAATTGTGGTAGAATTCATGTTTCTACTCTGTATCCTACTACTATGCTAGTCCACATGATTAGTTTCATCTCTGTTATAGCCGTCATGATTTATTTCGTGCTTATTCGGATTAAATCTCGTAGTAACTTGCTCATATATTCAACTGGCGCAACATCCCCTACAGCCACTCCCGTTTCATGGACGGCTTGGTCGATGCCTCCAAGGAGCCCTTTGTCCACTGCTATGAGTGCCCGATGCCGTTTTGTGGCTCGCCGGCGGACATGGTGCATCACCTCACGGATGCGTGCAGTGGTCACTGTTGGCCCTTGGCGGAGAACATCAAGTACGAGACGTGCTACCCGTTCACCATGCCGGAGTCGCTGGAGGATCACCGCCGCCTGCTAGTCTTGGAGGAGGACGGCAACGTCTTCCTCTTGATCGTGGGCAGGAGTAATCCCATGTGTAAAAACTAATGATATCTTGAGAATTTTATCGGAAAATAGTATGTCGACCATTTCATCGAAAAAATGATATGTCGAGAAAGATGATAGAGGTGAGGAGGAGTGGGGCGTGGTGGTGACTGGTGGTCCGACTGGGCGGAGGCGGCATGGGGATGGACAGCACCGGCAGCGGCCACCATGCCAGATTGTTCCAGAGACTTCCTTTTGTAATTGCTCAGCAATGAGGTTGTGGGAGATAAGGATGAATGAGGCAACGCCTTATCTGTAAATGTGGAGAGAGGAGCGGGTATCTTTTGTAAATTTGTCATAGTTTGCTTTCTATCCGTCAGATATAGATCGGACAATCTATATTATAAGATGGCAGGCACACCATCATCACCAACTCGGTTTTTTCTCTACTCCTACTCCTATAAAAGACTCAGTTGGTGATGATGGTGTGTCTGCCATCCGCCATTTCTGACCATTAGATCTGCATCTAACGGTTGTGATGTAAGTTGTGGACTTTTGCAACAATTCCCACATCTCTGCTCCAGTTTACACAAAACCCCTTAGTATCTTGAAACCAACCACATTCCTCCCTTACTTCATCAAAACAGCCCAAAGAATATATTTGGAGTGAAACATAAGATTTTTTTAGTGATATGTATATCAAAAGTAAACTGTTTTCTTTCAAATTTGTGAATATGTATTATTTTACTTTGGATCTGTTGCAACAGACGGGCTCATAGTTATAAAGGTTTATCTCTTGCATTCTCCGCAACCAACACCTAGTGTACTGGTCCGGGCCGGATGCTCGCAGCCCGATGACCTGAGTTCGAATTCTGTCCTAAACTTTAGCTTTTTATATTTTTTAATATATACTACTTCTTTTGCTACTTATTTTTTTAATATATACTACGTCAAGCTGACTTGGACTCTGCTGATCTGGGACCTTCCCGCCGATGTGGAAATGGAAGACGCATGGTATTATTTAACCCCCAACAATGTGCACGGGGACTCCAAGGAGGTTCACCTGGACATCTGCATTATCAAGTTAAATGTTGATCATTAGTCTTCGCTCAATGTAATCCGCTGTCTAAGCATGTGGAGACTTCCATGCATGATCTTGCTCTATTGGAGTATCGCGCATGAATAAAAGTGTATCCATTTATGGTTTAGTCTAGAATCTTCCATGTATGAATTTTTACTACAGTACTGGTGAAAGACTTATGATGAACCATTTCTTACATATCCTCTGCCCCCTTCCAAGTCATCCTAATTTAATCCCTCCGTCTAGGTGTATAAGGGCATTGTTAATTCTTAAATAGTATAGCCAACTGTTGACTATAAGAAAGTGCCATGTCATCTGTAGCCAACATGTATACCAATGGATACTCAAAAACTAATTCTTGAAGATCATTTCTTGCAAAGCACAATAAGAGTTATTTCTTCACAAGTTTTGGATGCAGGTTGAACAGTTGAACGCTTTTGTTTACAAAAGATACTTTTTTTTTATCTATTTCACCCAGATGTTTGTGAGCTCTAGAGATGAAATAATATCCGAACAAACCTATCGATACCCGTTACACATGAGATAACCCCCACATCCTTTGTCAAAATAAACAACTCCCCGATCAATGCATTTCACTCTTCCGTGCAACGCACGGGCACCTTACTATAGATTAGTACGACCAAAAATTGAACTAACATTATATATAGTACGATAAATGATGATGCATGTCACCTAAAATTATATCATTGAAAACTATGTTCAAATACGAATCCAACGATATTGTTTTTGTTGACATGCACTAACATTTTGTCAGTTAAATCTTCAGTCAAATTCAATGGGGGATAAACCACGACCGATGTAGTACTAGTGTAGAGGGCGGCGCTGCACGGGTGTCTCGCCCTGCACGTGGCGCGGCAGTAAAGCCGTCATATCACAAAACCCAACCACTCCCAGTAATAAGTGGCCTGGTAAAATAAACGGACAAGCAACCATCACATCCCTCCGTCTTTTTTGCATTTCATCTCTCTGCATTTACTTTCTCCGGTTCATCTCGCACACTCGATCCCTAGCTACTACTCCTAGTATCCCTAGCTACTACTCCTAGGGCCAGTTCTTTTGGCGGCTTCCCAAGCTTTTCCCATAAGACTAGTCACAGTGGAGAGTAACATTAAGGCGCCTCACTCATTTATTTGGGCTTCTAAACTACTACTAGTAGTACCATTTCTTTCCAAAGCTCCTCAAGGCTGGGGGGCTCGGCGGGCGGCGCGGCGTTCTCCTCGTAGCGGGGAGCCGACGCGTCCTCCGGCGCGCGTGCTGGCGAGATTGGGAACGCCGACGCGTCCACCTCGATGTGTCGCGGCGAGGAGCGGAACGCCGACGCGTCCTCCTCGACTAGTGGCGGCGAGGAACGGAACGACGACGCATCGCGTAGCAGCGAGGAGCGGAACACCGACGCGTCCTCCTCGACTAGTGGCGGCGAGGAACGGAACGGCGACGCGTGACCGTCCGCGCGGCGTAGCGAGGGGCTCCTAGGGCTTGGGAGGGGCGATGCCATGGTGGTCGACATGAGAGGGAGGGGGAGGAGATAGCGATGAACATGAACGTGAGGGGGAGGAGATAGCGATGTCGTGGGAGGCGCAGTATTTATAGCGAGCAATGGCACACCTACGTAAGATATGGACTGAGCTGCACTGACTTAACTGCAGGTCCAGTTGCGTCACTGACATGTGGGCCAGACCCCTGTGGGCCCAGATGTCAGTGACCCAATGCACGTGCAGTTAAGTAATAGCTACGTGGGCATATTTGTTGGAGTAAATTACGGGGGAGCAAAGGGGTGGAAATATTGCTGGTCACAACGGATTGGACGAGCGTGGGGGGGGGGGGGGAGAGTCATGCATGCAGATTTTTTCACACAGGGTGGAGTGGTGGGACCGCCAGAGGGAGAAGGTGAATTTGGCAGGCATATTGTTTCCACACATGGAGAGGAAAAGATTTGGAGACGAACGGGCTTCCTGCAGGTATGGGGAATGGTGCATAATAAGTCATCTTGCATGCCGGGCTAGGTATAGCGTGGAGGAAGCGGAGCTTAGGGCTTGCATTGCCGGTCTCTACATAGGTATTTCTCTTCATAATCCTGTAATTTTAGAGACTGATTGCGCTTTTGTGGTAGCGTCTCTTGCATCGGGGGACTATGACAGGTCTGCTATGCGTGACCTGAAGATGAAAGCGTTGAGCATCTCGAAGTTGATCAACAATCTTTAATTGTCAAAGATTAGCCGTTCGGCCAATAAGGTGGCACACTTAATCGCTAAGTATAGCTTTGACAATAGATTAGATGGTATTCTTGTAAATAACGTACCTCCCTGTGTGGTGAATATTGTATCGAATGAGTGTACTGGTGTGGCTGGTCAATTAATATAAGGTGGTGTTCAAAAAAAGTATAAATTTGGTCAAACACTTTGCAAACGGTTGACGGGAGTAAAAAGAACCAGAGGGAGTATCATGCATGCGGAGTAGGCAAAAAAAATTGCTTGTCTAAAAAAAAGGCAAAAAAAATTGCTCATTTATAGCCGGTCGAAGTCTCAAAGGGCGCGACCGCGCGAGGGAGGCGAAGGTCGTGGGAGGCGCGACGTTTGACGGAATTAAGTGAAGTTACATCCACGCGCCGGCATGGCATGCGAACAGGCAGAAGCTATACCGTCAGGCCTACGATATGGGTCTAGTAGACATGACATCTAGTGGGTCCCGCATAGTTCTCGAGAACTCTTTGGGGGCTTGCAGCCGTTTATCCACCGGGCAAGCCAGCAACCCCACGCCGTTCGCACGCCCTACTCATCCCCGTCTTCTACCTTGCAACAGTTCGCTCCCAGTTGTCCCGTCCTTTCACATTAGTTCGCTCCCAGTTTTTTTTGCGGGGTACAATAGTTCAACTTCTCCTAACCCTCCTCCAAAATCCATGGCCTCCCAAATCTCCATGGTCGCCGCTGAGTACCAGGTTAGAGCCATCACCGGTGATCAGTTCATCGTCATCTACACACGTGGATCCGAGACGGTGAAAGCATGGCTTGCTCGCTTCCTACGCATGTTCAACAGTTCAACGGATGAGTGGGTCGCTGGGCTAGATGTTGAGTACACCACAGTCCTGGGACGAGAGAAGGATCTAAAGGACGAAGAGAGGAAGAAGCCCGCTGTGATCCAGGTTTGCGTACATAACGTTTGCTTGGTCTACCACATATGCCATGCCGACGTTGAGTGCCAGGATTTTAAGAACTTCCTCAAGGACAAAAGAGTGAAATTCGTTACTGTAGGCTTTAAGAACGACAGGGATGTCCTGCGTCGGATAGGTCTCATTGTAGGCTAGCCCTTCGATCTCCAGAAGGCAAGCCTGGTGTCCTCCTCTCAACCTTCAATGCTGACCCTGGCAGCAGCCATGATTGATCCTTCGTACGCTAAACTGAAGAAACCTCATCATGAGTTTCATCATGCATGGGAGTCGAAGACATTAGATGAAGATCACATCCTGTACGCAGCAATGGATGCCTACCTTTGTTTAAATATCTACAAGGGTTGGATGAAGAAGCAGAGCCCAGTGTCCGGTTCAAGCAAAGAAGCATCGGCGAAGAGGAAGAGGAAGAGGGACGAGGACGAAGTCGAGGACGTGGACTCGGACTCCGAGTAGGTGGCAGTGCCGTCGCTCATGCTGGTTCTACTGCAGTGTCAAGCGGACTAGTTGCTTAGTTTATTTTAAAGGGTGTGTTGTGCTGAGGCCCCAGCAGAACTATGTTTATGTTCTTTCTCGTTATTTGAACTCTTTAGTACGTACAGTAGTACTAGTACTATGTCTTACTACTGTTCTTCTTGCAGTTGGTACAACTGCTCGTATCTTCGTGTTCCTACTGTACTTAATACGTTCGTACTAGTAGTATAATTTGGGTCAGTCGATTTGTGAAAGAAGTTCGACGGAGCAAAGGAACAAGACGGCAGAAGAGGTGGAAGAAGCCCTTCTAGCCATCCATGTTGCATCAAACGGCTCACATGAGTCGACTGACCCAAATTGCTCCTTCAGATTGCAGGATCCACGTGGCATTCAAGGTCTCGAAGGTAGATTCCGCGTCCGCACCTGGTTTGCGGGCTCGACGCGCGCGCGACCGGCTTCCGCCGCGACAGCCACCATGCACGCCTCCTCCGCGTGGGCGGAGACGACAATGACACGCTAGTTCCTCCTCGCTGGCGTGCTGGAGCACGCGCTCGTCCTCCTCTTCATACGCTGCGTGCATAGATGCGGCTCCACCAGCTGCTCGCGTGCTTGGCAGCACGGCGGCATCGCGAGGAGGGACTGCAAACAACGTGAGCGGGCGAGCCTTCGGCTTCATGGCACAGGGATGGCGGCGACACGGCGGTGATGGGCGAGAAATTGTTGGCCGGAGCAGGCGGGCGCCGGCATGCGCAACGGCGGCGGCGGCATATTGATGAGTGCGCGTGTGGGAGCTTACTTTAGTTTTATATATAAGGTTGGTCAAACTTAAAAGAAAACCGTACTAGTACACGTAAACATTAGACTTAGGCAGCGCTTTTATTAGTTAGTACCACAGTCATGATACGGAATCCTGTGCAAGCGCGTGAACCGCGGCCGCGCGGTCGATCGAACGGTGCGTCACCGTGTCGCGCTCGAAGGACATCCACCGAACCTTTTTGTGTGTGTGAAAACAATCCTCGGATATTACTCAACTTTTTTTCCTATGAAAGTTCTTGACGCTGCAATATTTCCATATATTTGAATTTAGCTCCAGTTCGTGTTTATTTGGATTTGGACGTTTTAGGTGCGCCCTAGTTTTTTAATACTGATTTTGTGTGTGTGACTGAGAGAGAACGTGTGTATGTGTCCATATGTGTGTTGTGGCGGAAGGGCAATGTGGAGACGGTGTGCGTGTGATACAGACATAGAGAGGTGTGAATGTGCAAATGATCATGCATGAGTGAGACATAGACAGATGCCGATACATTGTGTATACATGAGAGAACGGTCTTCTAGTTTACTTGTGTGTGTGTGTGAGAGAGAGAGAGAGAGAGAGAGAGAGGGAGAGAGAGAGAGAGACCGAGAGAGGAGCATCCGTAACACAAAAACCATCTCTCTCGATTCGTCCGTCCCTCGCACGGTCGCATGCAACACATGCATCAACGCGCACATTTTGACACCCTCACCCGGCCCCTGCCCACCTCAAGGCCCGCACAATCTCTTCGTGAATACCCATTTCTCTCCTTAGGTTTGTTTTCTCTCAATATCTGACACACACACACACACACACACACACAGAGACACACACAGCACAACACACACACACACACTCCCCCGAGCACACAATTCATCCCCATCCAAGGTTATACGACGACCACTCTCGCTTGTGCTTTTTTGCACCCCAACATGCACAACACCTCAATCTTCAAAGAGGGCATCGAGCAGATCAAAGACGGCGACCACACCGCGCTAGAGAATGCGGGGTCATTTGGAAGCAGGGTGATGTGACGACGGCTGACTGACTCCTCCCCCACCCTCTCTCTCTCTTGCACAAAATTACCAATCCCTCTCCCCCCGCACAAAATTGTCAATCCCTCAACCCACGAGATCCTTCCCCTCTCGTCCATGTTTTTCCAGCTCTCTCATCAAACATGCTGTCTCTTCTCCTTCCACGTATACAGAATCCAGATGCACACACATCTCATGTATATTACATGTATCCATCTTTCTCACAGACCTAACTTCTTCCTCTCTCTTTCTCTCTCTATCTCTCTCTCTATCTCTCTGTCTCGTTAGGGTTGTCTCCTACTCTCTCGTCCACATACATACAATCTTTCCCGCCCTATCTGCTCCATCTTCAAAAGCTCTCTCTGCACGTTTCATTCACACATTGGGATATGTCAAAATGTTGCTTCTATAATGGCTGATGTAGAGTTATGGTTGTTTTTGTTGCATCCTACAAAGTAATAACTATGAAATGCATTTAGATTCTCATTTGACTGGGATTATGTGAGTTTGAGCATGTTGTGAAGTACTATAGACCTTGTATACATCTTGGGATTCGATAATGATTGTAACTATTGAATTGTATAGACCATTACATTCGAAGTCAATAGCCTAATATATTTATTTCACAATTTCAACAAATGATTAGTTCACTACAAACTAAGAAAACAAATGTGTACTCCCTCTGTTTTTATTTAAGTCCGCGTATTAGCATTGGTCAAAGTCAAGTTTTGTAAACTCTCAGACAGCTTATAACAAAAAATATTAACATATACAATAACAAATAAATACCATTAGATTCATTATTGAATGCACTTTCACATCATACATATTTGTTATGGTAAATGTTTATATTTTTCTATAAACTTGGTCAAACTTTAGGAAGTTTGACTTCGGTCAAACCTAATATGCAGAGTTTACTACTACTACTCGCTAGTTGCTTAGCCGAATCACTCAACACGCCACACGGGGAGTCCAGTGTCACAAAATTTTGAGGTCGGCAGGAAAATCTCCCGCGACCCTGATTCGAGCAGTGGGAAGTTACCATCATAGCCTTCGGAACAGGCCTACGGATGACGCTTGGTAGGGGGCTGTTTTTGTAACTTCAGGTTCACCCTACCCAGCCAACCCCACCCCGGCACCCAGAGTAGTACACCTGAATACTCCCCATTTTCTATCCCCACAGCAAAATAGACTTCTCCACGGCACCGCAGCCTTCGTGCTCCTCCCCTTTACATCGGCGCACTCGTCCACCGCAGCGCATCTGCCTCATCGACGACCTCGTACGCCGCACTGGAGCCGGTCCACCGTCGTCGTTGTACACGAAGCCTCTTCCCCGGCATCGTCTTCCACGGTCTCGGATCTGCTTCCCGGAAGCCGACGCCAAGCACAGAAGTACCACCGTCGTGGACAATGAACTGACTCCCGTTGCCGACCATGACTCACAAAGGCCGCCACGACCATCGTTCTCCTCCTCGATTGGTAATGTGTGTATTGAATCACTTAGCAGTACATGTGCAGTTCCAATTTTGTTCATACCTACCCTTCAAATTTCCTGGGTGCTATTGTTCCCGTAAAAGTAATTGGTTATAGCCTCCATTGTCCAACAGAATATCAGCTTGTAATTGTGCGTCACTCCTGTATCGCGCTGTGCTTGGGTAGGTTTTTCATCTGCAACCAGTAGTGTGGCAAAAGATGGAAAGGTTTTTAGAACTAGCAAGATGCCCATGCGTTGCACGCATCAAGATGCATTTGTATGAGTAGTTTATCTTGTGGGAGAAAAGGATGAACGAGGGAAGGCCTTATTTGCAAATCTGAAGAGGGGTATGGGTATCTTTTTGTAAAATTCCCATTTGTTTCCTTCCTATCTGTCAGATATAAATCAGACGGCCTATATTGCAAGAAAAAAAAGTATAGAGAAAAAAAGTAGACAGTAAAGGAAGTAGAGATAAATATTAAATATTAAATATAAAATAAATATAACAGTAGAGAAGAGAGTAGAGATAGCAGAGACGTCGGGAAAGGGTCTCGCGCGCGCGGGAAAAAGCGGCCGGGCGTGCGCTAGTTTTGGCGCGCGGCGTCTGGCGCGCTTTATAAAATTCAACGCCCTCCCACCGCTCTGTGCCTTGCCACCGCTCTCTCCCCGCTCTGTGCCTCGCCACCGCTCTCTCCCCGCTCTTTTTCGCCTCGCCGCCGCCACGCCACCATGCCGGGAAACTTGGGGATACCGCGGCGTCCGCGCGCGCCCCTCCCGCGGCTTCTCCGCCAAGATCCGGTTCCGTGGGATGCGCCTCGGCCTCGGCAATTTCGACACCGCCAACGAGGCCGCCCGCGCGTACGACGCGGCGGTGTGGCGCCTCCGGTGGCCTCATAGAACATTGAACTTCCCCAACGTGCCGACGCGGGAGCGGGCGCAGGAGCTCGCGCCTCTGCCGCGGCTTAGCACCGACGAGGATCATCGCGACAACCGGAGGCGGGAGCACCGTGTCGGCATCGCCGAGATGGACGAGGAAGCCATGGCGCCAACACTTCCCGCAGGACATCATCAAAGAGCGCGAGTTCTACGCGCAAAGGAAGGCGGAGAGGGATAAGAGGAGGGCGGAGCTAGCCGCCTATCGCGAGGACAAGCGTAGGCGAAAAGCGGACGCTCAATTCAACATGAGGCTAGGAGCAGCGTCGCCCTGGGAATCCGACGACGATTGGTATCTTCAGGCCTACAGTCAGACGTCGGAGGAGGACATCACCGAGGAGGAGTCGGACGACGAGGAGTAGTTGAATTATCTTTTTTTATCTATCTATGCTGAGAACTATCCTCTACTCTCTAGTATCTACTTCTCGATCTCGGCACTGTAAACGCTTTTTTAAAGCGCCGCACGTTGTGATTCTGTTGGAGATGCTCTAACATGGCAGACGAGGCTTTAATGTTGCCCACAAGATGCACGAGTATTACTAGTAGTATATTTTTCTTGCCATGTTGAGATTTTAAAACCACGAGTGCGAACATGCAGAGGAGCAATGAAGACCAAACACGGGATATTCGGGACATCTTCAAGGAGCGTGGCAAGTTAAAGAGGAGCTGCACCGAACCTGTAAAACGAGCTTTGGTAAGTAACACCCTTTCAATTACTTTCGTGTAGCCTCATGTTCTTCGATGTGTATATGTTGTAGTTTCTGTTTCTCTTAAGCGTGGTGTTCTTCGATGTGTAATAAGAAGAGTCTTAATCGTCCTAATGCTTTCGTTTTTAGCTTGATGTAGGAAGTGGGTGTTCTCACCTTGTAGTCTATTTTTTTCCTTTTGAATTCACTTCTCCGAGTTCTGTTTATCTGGCTTCTACTAAATGGATATAGGTTGCTCTGAGTATTGATCTAAAAAAGAAGTAACTTCATGTCAAGATGCAGTTCCTGCGAGGAGGGAAGTATGGTCAACCTCGAGATCATGTTTCCAAAATGAGGCTGGATTACACACAAGGTGCCAGTTCCCTAATGATGCTGGATTAGACACAAGGTGCAAATTCCCAGATGATGCTGGATTACACACAAGCCAGGTGGAGTCGTCAGCTGTTCGTGTCCTCGTGGCATTAGTAAAGGCTGAAAGAAAGCGTGCAACAGCCCTTGAGAATGTAGCTGAGTTCCTGAAGAAGCAAAAAGAGCAATCAGATGCTCTCTTCACCCAAGCCAAAGAAGAGATGGAAGAAGCCAGAAATAAGCTAGCAGAGGCAGAGCAGGCTAGGCGTCTCCTGCTATCTAAAACTGTTGTCAATACAAAATTTCCTTCATAATAGCTAGGTTCAAATGTTTATCCAGTCAGCATGCCTGTTGTGATGTCCGTGCATCTACTGATGTGGTACAAAATGTTTTTTTCGGGTCATGTAATAACAGCAATTACTTTCCAAACAATAACAGATGAAGCATTGGACATGGTATAGTTCATGTGCAAGCCCGACATTCCAAGTTCAACTTCCACATCAAACTCATGTTTACAGATATCTGCACATTCATACATAATGTCCACAACCATGATTCACTTCAAAGCCAAAAAAATGTGAGGAGAGTTATAAATAAAGGAAATCCTCTACTAGTTCCTGCTACCAGTGCGAACACAACAAGTCAAGACCATGCGTAAATTAATTATATTTTAGTCATTTTTTGTGTTCTAAAATGCCTGCCGGCTCGCGGAAGGACGTGTTGCCGGCACACGCGCGGATTCAATGAAGGCAGGCGGGGCAGTCTTAAGCTGGTTGCACGCGGCGAGGAGGCGTGCTCAGCCGGGCCTGCAGCGAGTGCGGCCCTCTTGGCCGGCGCGCCGGTTCAATGCCTGCGCTATGAGAGGTCGCGTCCGTGTCAGAGCAATCACTCCCTCCAGTCCTTTTTTGTTTGGGTATAACAAAATCTTGTTTTCCATTCACATTTTACAAGTAAAATTCATGGACAAACTTTGACCCAAAGTACGATGGGGACTAGTAAACCAGAATGGAGGTAGTAGTTTTTTTAATCAAAGAAGGGTTTCCCCTTCCGATTTTCATTACTGAAAACCAGCATCTAAATCTAAACCATAGTATTTGCCCTAGAACTACGAGGTTCAACATCTCGCAACATAAACCCATACAACCTCCATCGCAAAAAAAACCATACAACCATACTGCCAAGGAGGTACGTAGTACTATGAATTCCATTTTCGCTCCATACCAATCGTTCTAAAAACTACTTACTACTTATAACGCGCCATTGAAAATCGGAACTCTTAACCCCGCTAAAAAACGATATTTTAAACGTGGCTACTCGATCTGTGGCAACTGGCGAGCCACCGCGCTCCAAGTCGTTCACCTGTGGTCCCGACCATCAACTCCTACGAATCAAATTATCACGCGAGCTGACTATTCCTACAAAGGTGCTCCACCATGTACCCGGTACCCGCGAATGCAGCAATCGTGCACCTAAGGTTTAGGGTATATTTGTTAACATCGCCTTTACGTAACACTCATGTGTGCGAGACAGCGAGAGGCCGACTGCGTGCGTGCGCCTCTTCTCTTCGTATATGTACTCCACCGTTTGTCTGGTGTCCAAAAAATTATAATAACTACTAGCAATGTGCCAATGCGTTGCCACACGATCAAAGTAGATTAATACATATTCACCGATTTGATAGAAAAAAAGTCTAGTTTTGAAATACGTATATCACTAAAAATATGTTATGTTTCACTCAAAATATATTCCTTTGGCGGTTTTGATGAGATAAGGGAGGAATGTTGTTGGTTTCAAGATTTGAGAAGTGGTATATGTCTAATTTCTAGTCTTACTAGCAAGATGCCCGTGCGTTGCACGGAACATCAAGATCTTGTGGGAGAAAGGATGAACGAGGGAAGGCCTTATCTGCAAATGTGGTGAAGAGTGCGGGTAAATTGCCATATTTTCCTTCCTATCCGTCAGATATAAATCGGACGACCTACATTGCAGGATGGCAGGCCCACCATCATCACCAACTCTATTTTTTATCCCTACTCTTATAAAAAGCATTGTCGGTGATGATCGTGTGCCTGCCATCCTGCAATATAGGCCGTCGATCTATATCTGACGGATAGGAAGGAAACTATGGCAATTTTGCAAAAAGATACCCACACCCCTCTCCACATTTGCAAATAAGGCCTTCCCTTGTTCATCCTTTTCCCCCACAAGATAAACTACTCATTACAAATGCATCTTGATGTTCCGTGCAACGCATGGGCATCTTGCTAGTTGTTGCAAAAAGCCC
Organism: Triticum aestivum; assembly: GCF_018294505.1. Lineage (NCBI taxonomy): Eukaryota > Viridiplantae > Streptophyta > Magnoliopsida > Poales > Poaceae > Triticum > Triticum aestivum. The sequence goes on along the minus strand of NC_057796.1, from coordinate 88,715,779 downwards.
ATGTGTGTGTGAGAGAGAGGGAGAGTGGAGGAGGATGAGTGCATGTGTGACAAAGACACAAGGAGTGTGTGTGCGATAGGTATCAGCTTAAAATGAGGCGATAGTGTGTGTGCACGATCGAAGAGGGCGTGTCTCAAGAAGGGAAAAAATCTACATAGATACAAGGAGCGGGAGAGAGACATGTATGCGATGGTGGAAGCACGAGTGTGCGGGTGTATAAACCTATCTAGAGGCTAGCTAGTCGATAAATGTTTGTGAGAGAAATACGAGTCGGGGTGCGAAACGAGAGTTTTTGTGTGTGTGAGAGAGAGACAGTAGTCGGGGAAGGGGAGTGGAAGCAGGAGTTGTGTGTGGTGTCTGTGTGAGAGAGAGAGGGTAGTCGGGTGTCTGATCGGTAAACAAATGAATAATGTCCAGTCTGGGATGGAGACGAAAAGGAGACCGCAACAAATGTTGTGTCTACAGGAGAGAGAGAGAGAAGTAATTTTAGTGGTATGAGTCATATGTAGAGACATATAGGGTGTGTGAGAGAATCCCATAGAGAGAAAGACAAAGTGAAAGACGAGTGGAGACTGTGTGTGTGGCGGTGAAAAAGAAAGCTTAGTACCGAGTGATACCAGAGAACAGTAGAGACGTGAGAGATAATGAAAACCGTGTAATGTATAATGATAGGGAGAGTGTGACACTTCTCAAGGGAGACGTCGAGAGACCATGTTTGCGAGGATAGGAGAAACATGAGTGAGCGTGCGGGTGAGCTGGAGAAAAGAGAGTGATAGCTACCTGAAGGAGCATGCATGCGAGAGAGATGGGCGTGAAAGGAGTGAACAAAAAAGGGATTCAAATATTTGAATTCGAGATGATGATACATGTAATCCATACTCGAACCAAAATTGATCTATCAAACATGCATACTCATATGAATTCACGCACATCTATGTTATTTAATATGTAGATATTACTGATCCATACATTTTAGTAGAACATAATTTGGTTAAATTTTTTCGAATTCAACCTTAAGATTTCGAGATCGTTGTATTTGTAAATCATATTATACATATAAAGGAGCAGAATTCTTTGTTGTGCTTTTGAAAGTATATATAAAAAATGATGTATATAGAATGTAATTCCAATTGAAAATGGATCCCGCCCGAAAAAAATAGAATACAAACGGGATTCGAATTGAGTTGGCACGGTAAACGTGCACTCTGCAAAATTTGAACGAAGCGGGGAAAGTCGCAGTAACCGCCCGAAACCAAAATCTGCGAGATGGAAATCACTACTGCCTATCCCTGCCACGCAAAGCCTATCTGCTGGATTTCTATAGGTTTCGATAGGGGTAGGTTTGTAATTTCACCCAAACGTGACGTAACCGCCTCTCACCCGGATTCATACACGGTGGGCGCCAAAACACAGTGTGTCCTCGGCCGAAATCGACTCCCTCCCCGATTCATATTCATACACGGTGGGCGCCAAAAACAAACTCTCGTCGGCAAATATTCGGTGTATGCGAGATTACCGTCCTATCCCCAACCGACTAATGTTGCTGTGATGTAGTAGAAATTTGAAACGGGGGCTAAGTTTGTAAATTTCCTCGCATTTGAGACAAGCGCGCCCTGAATACATGGTTCCCCCTTCCTCTCTACCTCCCTTTTCCCCATTCGTACTCCGTGGGCGCCAAAACACCCTCTCCACCCCACCCTCCTCCGTCCGCCGCCGTCCGCCACCCCATCCACCGCCGTCCTCCTCCACCATGCCGGAGCTGATACCCCGACGCCGCCGTCCATTACAAGAGATCGACCTCTCTCATCCACGGCTTCGGACCGGGATCCTTGCATCCCGTCCTCTCGCTTCATCCCCGCCGTCGTCCACCTTGCCGGCGCCGCTCCTACGACCGTCTCGTCCACCGCGCCCCGCCGCCACCGTCTACCCTCCTAGATCTGCTTCCACGCCGCCGACAGCCATCGCTACCGCAGCACCGTCAAATTCTCAGCAGATGCGTACACGGCGCCGCACCAGAGGCGGTACTCTTTCGTATCTGCTCAACTTATTTATCGCAGCAAGAAAATAGATCGCCACTGCTTTACTCTGATTTCTTGTCTTGGTTGCGAAGTTGCCTTTGTCCGGTTTGCACCTTCAGATCCGCCATGGCACGCTCAACACTATACTCCCAATGCTTATGGTTTTCCCCTTTTATATTCCACACTAGTTAAATCACAGTAGACTAAATTTCAAAATTGGGTCAGTCGATTTTTCAGAGCTCGCCGGAGTTCGCCGGTGCGATCGAAGGGGCTCGGGTGGTTGTGGGGCCTCGCCGAACGAAGAAAACTCGACGCGGGTGGGGGTTGGGGCGGGGGTGGGGTGGGGTGGCGGAGGAACACAGGCGGTGGGGCCGGTGGTCCGGCCGGCGGCCCGTGCGGTGTTCTGTATGGGAAGAATCAGAGACGAGGAAGAAGAAGGGTTAGGAGACGTAGGATCTTCATCCAACCGCCTGAAATGGTCGAGAGACAGCTGGGAGTTGCATTCTTAATGCGCTCTGGTTCATCATGTGTGGGCACTGCGCAACCAACATTTTATTATCCAAAATCTGCTTGCTCTTCTTTACCATGTTCCTCTTCCGTTCTTCTTTAATATGTACTCTCTCCGTTCCTAAATACAAGTCTTTGTATAGATTCCACCATGGACTACATATGGAGCAAAATGAGTGAATCTACACTCTAAAATGTATCTGGATACATCTGTATGTGATCCATAGTGGAAATCTCTACCAAGACTTATATTTTGGAACGGAGGGAGTATGATAGTAGTACAGTATGTTCCTTGTACTGAAGATGAGCAGGGACATTTGCAGTGTAGAGGTCTATACGGTCGGTTGTGATGGACACTTTGAGCCTCTTTGATTCGTAGGATCTTGTAAACATAGGAATAGGATTTGTAGTGGCCTGCCCACTTGAATCCTATAAGAATAGCAAGGAAATGCAGGGAGCTGTGTCGCCTTTGAGAGTTACACTGATATTAACAGTACCGCACCTTCACTTGAAGAGAGCTGGTATCCGAAGCCTTTCTAGCCGTACCGGCAATACTAGCACATATATTCCAGCAAGTTCCACTTTGCTGATTTTACTCTGATGCTTAAGGTTTTCCCGTTATATCTACACTATGATCTGTGTAGCTGCTTTGTGTCGCACTAGCAGCAGTCCACTCTTGAAGCTAAACACTGCAATGACTTACAAAATTGGCACCAAGGCATTGAGTGCCATTCTGGATGCAATGAAACTCATACGCTCCCCACCTGTTGATTCTTGTTCAGAATATGATCCTAATGACTATTCTAACCTCGAGGAGTCAAAGGCAGATGGCCTGTCCTGTTCACCCATCAAGGTGCCTGTTCTAATTTGGCAATGTTTTATTGATTGCGGGTATCTTGCATATGTTGTCTTGCATTTCTTCTACTTTGTTGCACCGCCATCTGCTTAGTTTACTCATCATATATGTCGAGATGCCATGCCCATCCATTATCAATACATATTCCATCTGTCATCATACCATGTTTTTCCACTCAAATGCTGTTCTTGTGCATCAGACATCAAAAAGGAAGAGGGTGATTGCCGAACCTGAAGGAGCACCAGCAAAGTCCTTGAAAAACGTGGTGGTGCCGGAGAAATCAGACAACACCCCACTTATATTGGCTGTACAACCAGTGACACAAAACGTAGGACCGACTCCAGCAGACTGTACCCATACTTCACTGGCCACACCACTAGCCCCACCACACAGGACCTGCACTCCAGCAAAAGGTATACCGATTTCATTTGCCATAGCACCAGCTGTACCACAGAAAAATCCCACTCCAGCAAAAAGTACAGCAAGTCCACCGGCCGAAGACCTATCCCAACTGCAGAGACGGCCAATTCCTGCAGATTGGAACCCCATTCCATTTATTCCCAGTTTAAAAGACAATGCTTTCAATGTTGTTAGGGACTATGTGCATATATTCCCATCATGGGAAGATTATTGTGAAGACAAACACCATTTTCACATCTTCCTGTCCAACTTACGTGTAAGTGCTATTATTCATGGTTATTATTTTCCTGTTTTCTGCTGATTGAACACATCAATGATTTACATTACATTGTTGTAACTAGGCGAGGGTCAATCTGGATAGTCATGACGAGCAAAGCTTGCTTGTGCTTTTCAAGGAAGCATTGCAGCAGTATCGGTGTTACCTGAGGAAATCACACTTTGATGGCAAGTCTATAAACGAATTTCCGGTGAAGTCTCCTGTGCTAAATTTAGAAGACATTGAATGGAAAAACCTTGTTATGCACTGGTCTCATTCCCAGGATGAGGTACTATCTATGAAATCACATGACAATTTGAACTTCTACTTTTCCGCATGTGCCTTACGGATCTTTTTTGCAGGAAATCTGCTCGAAGAAGAATTCCGGTTTGACAAGAACGACAGGATATCGCAAATATGCTGCCCGCTGCTTTGCTCTTGTTAGTACCTGTTGTCCTATATCACTGTACTTGCATACATACCTGGTTCATTATGTGACAGCAGTATGCATGATAGCTTGCTTATCAATTGTTCGCTCCAAATTATCTGATCTGTATGAATGGTTACATTAGTGTAGAATATATCCAATGCCAATGTTTTTTTAGCTCTGCATTGTTCTTGTAAGTACATGCTGTCCTTTATCAGTGTACTTATAATGACAGGTAGTTGTTCATGTACCATCACTCTACAGCTTATTTTCCTTTGCCCTCCATTTTCTACACATCAGATCTATATTTACTCTTACCATAAGGTTGGTACTGAAGAAGTTTAGCTGTGCATTGCTCTTGGCTATACCTTTTGCTTGTATCGCTGCACTTACATTTATAGCTACTTGGTTATGTAGCATCACTCTTCATCTTATCTTAAATATTCTCCATTTTTTTGTATATTATCACATCTATATTTACTCTTAACAAAATGTAGAATAAAGGCAATGCTTTTGAAGAAGATTCTGTGGTAAAGTTCTTGAATTGCCCCCCATCAGCATGGACAAGGCCTTTATAGAGCCTATCTTCACCAATAATGTAAGTTTGTCCATCTCAAGCCTTCAAACTTTGTTGTATATATTTGGTTAGGCATGACTGCAACAGCTGTTTATTTTTGGTGTTTGCATCAAATTGCTTGTTTAAAGTTTATTATGTAGTTCATAAACAAAAGTTTGTCCTTTCTCAATTTAAGTTTTCAGTTGAACAACCAAGTTCCTTCTTCATACCATGTAAATTAAACTATACAGAGCAAGTGATCTTCTTTTGCACTGCATGTATGCTTCTGTTCTTCATCCGTAATCCAGTGGTGTGGTGAACCTACCCACTACAGCACAATGTCATATTCTGCAATGTCTTAACTATGAACAATGTCATATCATTATACTATTATTTAAACCGTCTCTTTATTTGCCAATCTGAAATGGTATAAATTGACAGCACACTAACCATTGATACTTATGAGTTCTTGATCTGTAACCAGTGGTGTCGTGAAGCTGCCAACTCCTTCACAATGTCATTTCCTGCCATGTCTTGACCTGAATAATACCATATTGTGTTAATGCAATTTTAAACTGTGTCACTTTATTCGTCAGTAAGAAATGTGATGAATTGTCAGCACTGATACTTTTATGTGCAAAACCTATCAGCTGTCTGCTTGTTTATCTTTCAGAGTGAGGAAGATATAAGTGTTGAACAAGCGCAGTCTCATCATCTTGCTCAGCTGCTTGCGCTGCAGCTCCCCAGTAGGGCTAACCTTTCTTGAACTCTATTGAAGTGCTGTAGGTTTTCTATATTATTTTGTTAGCGTGTTTATTTGCACTGGTGGCGATCTTTGATGCCCAGTGTATGTAATCTGCTGTCTGCTTGTGCTTTATTATCATAGTGGCAAACTTTGATGCCCAGTGGATGTAATATGCCGTAATTTCTTTATTGTATAGTCTAGGTTTTTTCTTATTCACGATGCTGCAGTTATTTTACTGCATATATATCCTGTCTTCGCAGTAAATCGGCCAAACCGTAAAATTACGGTACATAATCGGGCCGTCATGCAATCGCGATGTAGGTTGGGCCTGAAACGTGCCGAACAGCTCACGGGCCGGCAGCAGCCCGAAATGAACCCCGGCCAATGATTGTGCGAATCAAATCACGGGCTTTTAACAGGCCAAAATTGTCTCGGTCCTTGTTTGGCCCAATCAGATATCGGCTGCGAGCAGGCCGGATGCAAACCGGGCCGTAGTTAGGCCCAACTATATGACGGGCTTTTAACAGGCCGAAATTAATATAGGGCCGAAATGTTAAACGGGCCCTTAACAGGCCAAAACTAATATCAGGCCGAATTAATAAGTGGGCCTTTAGCAAGTGGGCCCAAAAGCATAGTGTCCAGTTGACGGGCCGAATCTGATATGGGCCATAACTGAGCCCAAAGCCTCTTAAAGGGCCGGACCTGATCTGGGCCGTAATTTGGCCCGGAACGTGGTAGGCTTTTAACGAGCCGGATCTCATATGGGCCACTATTAGGCCCGGAGCGTGGCAGGCCATTAATGGACCGGATCAAATATGGGTCGGCATTTGGCCCAAAACATGGCAGCCAGTTAATGGGCCGGCCTACTAGGGTCCTCAAAATCTTGTGGGCCTACAGCTGGGCCGACCCATTAATGTCGGTGAAATCTCGTGGGCCTTTAGCTGGGCCGGCCCATTATGATCCGCAAGAATCTTGTGGGCCTTTACCTGGGCCGACCCATTATGGCACACAAAAATCTTGTGGGCCTTTAGCTGGGCCGGCCCATTATGGCCCGCAAAATCTTGTGGGCCTTTAGCTGGGCCAGCCCATTATGGTCCGCAAAATCTCATGGGCCTTTAGCTGGGCAGGCCCATTATGGTCCGTAAAATCTTGTGGGCCTTCAGTTGGGCCGGCCCATTTAAACTTGATGGGCCGGTCCACGTGTCAACATATCATAGGCGCGTCTCGCCCATTGGATGAGTGACACCTGTGCCAACGCGGACCTGACACGTGTCTCCTCCAGCCAATGATGATTTTACACGTGGAAAATCCCCATTGGTCGGGGCTGTTAACGGGTTATCGGATCCAAAACCCGACCCGATAGCTTAACGGCGTTCCGTTATGGTGGATGCCACGTGTCGGTCACCCTTGACGAAAGCACTTCTGTGACGCGCGATTTATCGTCATGGAAGTGAACACTTCCGTGATGAAATTTTGGTAATGTCATGGAAGACTTCTATGACAACACAGGTATGACTATCTTGATTCTGTCATAAATTTGTCATGGATGTACATGCATGACAAAAAACGTGACCTACTGTGACAAACACGTATCATCACGGAAGTGTCTTTTTTTGTAGTGTCCTTAGGTGTATACACAAAAATCAGTATGGGTTCCTTAAGGGTAGGTCGATTCAGGATTGTCTGGCCTGGAGTTTTGAGTATATCCATCAATGTAAACAGTCCAAGCGTCCAATCATAATTCTTAAATTGGATTTTGCTAAGGCCTTTGACACTGTCAAGCATGAGGTTATTCTACAAATGTTGCAGCATAAAGGGTTTGATGCCAAATGGATATCTTGGGTTAAACAATTACTGTCCACAGGTTCTTCGTCTCTGCTGTTAAATGGAATTCCAGGAAAGCAATTTAAGTGCAAGTGTGGGGTCAGACAGGGTGATCCCCTATCACCATTGTTGTTTGTCATCGCAGCGGATCTGTTGCAGTCTGTGGTCAACCAAATGTTGGAGCATGGCACGCTCTCTTTGCCTATTCCAACCCATGACAGAGATTTTCCTATCATTCAGTGATGACACGATTATTTTTCTTGCAGCTAAGGATGATGAGCTTGTTGCCCTAAAGAACATGCTGCTTACCTTCCAACAATCCGCAGGTTTAAAGGTGAACTTTGCTAAATCTTCAATGATTCCATTGAATATGAGTGATGAGGAGGCTACTAGGCTTGCTGCTATTCTTGGTTGTAGAATTGGGCAGCTACCATTTACTTACCTTGGATTGCCATTGGGAACTACTAGGCCAAGGATCATTGACCTAATGCCTCTAGTTGACAGTCTTGAGAGGAGGTTAACTGCGAGCTCTTCCATGCTGAATCAAGGTTCTCGTTTGCAGCTTCTTACCTCTGTCCTGACCTCTCTGCCAATATACTTTCTGTGCAGCCTCAATATTCCACCAGGGATCATTAAGCAGCTAGACAGAATCTTCAGGCAATGCCTCTGGAGGGGTAATAGTGATGCTCCAAAGCAGTCTCTGGCTGCATGGGAGCTCGTTTGCAGGCCAAAAGATAAAGGGGGTTTAGGAGTTATTAATCTGAACATCCAGAATAAAGGACTCCTCATCAAGCATCTTCACAAGTTCTATAACAAGGTTGATATTCCTTGGGTGACACTAATATGGAACAGCTACTATGATCATGGGGTTCCACAGGCCATAGCTCAAGCTGGATCTTTCTGGTGGAGGGATGTTCTGAAACTGCATGAGGCTTATACTGCTATTGCCTCTGCTCATATCAACATGGGTGACACTGCTCTGTTCTGGACAGATTCTTGGCACATTGGGGGTTCTGCTAGACCCCTATGTTGGAGATTGCCTAGGTTGTTTTCTTTTTTCAATAATGATAAGATCTCAGTGCAGGAATTTCTTCAATCCCAGGATCTATTCTCTATGTTTTATTTGCCTCTTTCTCATGAGGCTACTGCTGAGTTACACATGCTGGAAGGTTGGATCATGCAGTTAGACAGAGACCCCTCTATACCTGATGTTTGGATATGGCCTGGTAAATCAGGGGAATACACTGCCAAAAGCTTCTACATGATCATGCACTCCCACCTACCTACAATACAACCTTGCAAATGGTTGTGGTAGAGTAGGTGCACCATGAAGATCAAGGTGTTTGGGTGGCTGTTATTCTTTGACAGATTCAACACCAAGGATATGCTAGTTCGAAGACATTGGCGCTCAAGCCAAGATGACAATCTCTGTCTCATTTGCAGTGAGCTACTGTATGAGGATAGAATCCATCTGTTTTTTAATTGCACATTCAGCTGTAGAGTCTGGAGCTACTTGGGCATTGATTGGTCTGGAGGCCCCGATATACTGCAATGTATCATGCATGCTAGATCTAGCTTCAGGCACCCTTTCTTCTGTGAAGTTATGCTGACAGCAGCCTGGAATATTTGGATTTTAAGAAATGGCAGAACCTTCAGAGCTGAGAGAGCTACTTTCAGTGCTTGGAAGTGTAAATTCATCCATGATATTTCATTGCTTGCTCATAGGGTGAAGGATTGTATTAAACCAAAACTCTTGGCTTGGGTTGATTCTTTGTTGTAAAGCAGGTAGGGATGTTTAGTCATAGGTAGGCTTTTTTTTCTTTGTATAGTCTGTAATTTGCTTGTACAGTTCTGTTTTCTTTAATAAAGGGCTGTGGGGCTTTGCCTCACAGTAAATATTCAAAAAAATATGTTATGTATTCAAGACTAGTAAAAAACTTTCTTATGAGTGTGCTGAATGCTAAGAGAAGTTTGATGCTTGATGATTGTTTTGAGATATGGAGGTAGTGATATTAAAGTTGTGCTAGTTGAGTAGTTGTGAATTTGAGAAATACTTGTGTTGAAGTTTGCAAGTCCCGTAGCATGCACGTATGGTAAACGTTATGTAACAAATTTGAAACATGAGGTGTTCTTTGATTGTCCTCCTTATGAGTGGCGGTCGGGGACGAGCGATGGTCTTTTCCTACCAATCTATCCCCCTAGGAGCATGCGCGTAGTGCTTGGTTTTTGATGACTTGTAGATTTTTGCAATAAGTATGTGAGTTCTTTATGACTAATGTTGAGTCATTATATGCACTCTTACCCTTCCATCATTGGTAGCCTCTTCGGTACCGTGCATTGCCCTTTCTCACATTGAGAGTTCGTCCAAACTTCGCCGGTGCATCCAAACCCCGTGATATGATATGCTATTTCACACATAAACCTCCTTATATCCTCCTCAAAACAGCCACCATACCTACCTATTATGGCATTTCCATAGCCATTCCGAGATATATTGCCATGCAACTTTCCACCGTTCCATTTATTATGACACGTTCATCATTGTCATATTGCTTTGCATGATCATGTAGTTGACATCGTATTTGTGGCAAAGCCACCGTTCATAATTTTTCATACATGTCACTCTTGATTCGTTGCTATCCCGGTATACCGCCGGAGGCATTCATATAGAGTCATACTTTGTTCTAGTATCGAGTTGTAATCATTGAGTTGTAAATAAATATAAGTGTGATGATCATCATTCATAGAGCATTGTCCCAAAAAAAGAGAAAGGCCAAAAAAAAGAAAGGCCCAAAAAAAGAGAAAATAAAAAGGGGCAATGCTACTATCATTTTTTCCACACTTGTGCTTCGAAGTAGCACCATGATCTTCATGATAGAGAGTCTCTTGTTTTGTCACTTTCGTATACTAGTGGGATTTTTTCATTATAGAACTTGGCTTGTATATTCCAACAATGGGCTTCCTCAAATGCCCTAGGTCTTCATGAGCAAGCAAGTTGGATGAACACCCACTTAGTTTCTTTTGTTGAGCTTTCATGCATTTATAGCTCTAGTGCATCCGTTGCATGGCAATCCCTACTCCTTGCATTAACATCAATCGATGGGCATCTCCATAGCTCATTGATTAGCCGCGTTGATGTGAGACTTTCTCCTTTTTTGTCTTCTCCACATAACCCCCATCATTATATTCTATTCCACCCATAGTGCTATGTCCATGGCTCACGCTCATGTATTGCATGAAGGTTGAAAAAGTTTATGATTACTAAAGTATGAAACAATTGCTTGGCTTGTCATTGGGGTTGTGCATGATGAGAGCATTCTTGTGTGACGAAAATGGAGCATGACTAAACTATATGATTTTGTAGGGATGAACTTTCTTTGGCCATGTTATTTTGAGAGGACATAATTGCTTAGTTAGTATGCTTGAAGTATTATTATTTTTATGTCAATATTAAACTTTTATCTTGAATCTTTCGGATCTGAATATTCATACCACAATTAAGAGAATTACACTGAAATTATGCCAACTAGCATTCCACATCAAAAATTCTGTTTTTATCATTTACCTACTCGAGGACGAGCAGGAATTAAGCTTGGGGATGCTTCATACGTCTCCAACGTATCTATAATTTTTGATTATTCCATGCTATATTATACTCTGTTTTGGACATTAATCAGCTTTATTATACACTTTTATATTATTTTTGGGACTAACCTATTAACCGGAGGCCCAGCCCAGAATTGCTGTTTTTTGCCTATTTCACAGTTTCGCAGAAAAAGAATATCAAACGGAGTCCAAACGGAATGAAACCTTCGGGAACGTGCTTTTCGGAACGAACGTGATCCAGAGGACTTGGACCCTACGTCAAGACATCAACCAGGAAGGCATGAGGTAGGGGGCGCGCCCTCCACCCTCGTGGGCCCCATGTTGCTCCACCGACGTACTTCTTCCTCCTATATATACCTACGTACCCCCAAACTACCAGATACGGAGCCAAAAACCTAATTCCACCGCCGCAACCTTCTGTACTTGTGAGATCCCATCTTGGGGCCTTTTCCGGAGCTCCGCCGGAGGGGGCATCGATCACGGAGGGCTTCTACATCAACACCATAGCCTCTCCGATGATGTGTGAGTAGTTTACCTCAGACCTTCGGGTCCATAGTTATTAGCTAGATGGCTTCTTCTCTCTTTTTGGATCTCAACACAATGTTCTCCCCCTCTCTTGTGGAGATCTATTCGATGTAATCTTCTTTTGCGGTGTGTTTGTTGAGACCGATGAATTGTGGGTTTATGATCAAGTTTATTTATGAACAATATTTGAATCTTCTCTGAATTCTTTTATGTATGATTGGTTATCTTTGCAAGTCTCTTCGAATTATCAGTTTGGTTTGGCCTACTAGATTGATCTTTCTTGCAATGGGAGAAGTGCTTAGCTTTGGGTTCAATCTTGCAGTGTCCTTTCCCAGTGACAGTAGGGGCAGCAAGGCACGTATTGAATTGTTGCCATCGAGGATAACAAGATGGGGTTTATATCATATTGCATGAGTTTATCCCTCTAGATCATGTCATTTTACTTAAAGCGTTACTCTGTTCTTATGAACTTAATACTCTAGATGCATGCTGGATAGCGGTCGATGTGTGGAGTAATAGTAGTAGATGCAGGCAGGAGTCGGTCTACTGGTCACGGACGTGATGCCTATATACATGATCATACCTAGATATTCTCATAACTATGCTCAATTCTGTCAATTGCTCAACAGTAATTTGTTCACCCACCGTAATACTTATGCTCTCGAGAGAGGCCACTAGTGAAACCTATGGCCCCCGGGTCTATTTTCCATCATATTTAATCTCCCGACAACAAGCTATTTCTGGCGCTGTTTTTATTTTGCTTTCTTTACTTTGCATCTTTATCATAAAAATACCAAAAATATTACTTTATCATATCTATCAGATCTCACTCTCGTAAGTGACCGTGAAGGGATTGACAACCCCTTTATTGCGTTGGTTGCGAGGATTTATTTGTTTGTGTAGGTGCGAGGGACTCTTGCGTGGCCTCCTACTGGATTGATACCTTGGTTTTCAAAAACTGAGGGAAATACTTACACTACTTTACTGCATCACCCTTTCCTCTTCAAGGGAAAACCAACACGGTGCTCAAGAGGTAGCACAAGGCACGCATTGTATTGTTGCCATCGAGGATAAAAAGATGGGGTTTATATCATATTGAATGAGTTTATCCCTCTACATCATGTCATCTTGCTTAAAGCATTACTCTGTTCTAAGAACTTAATACTCTAGATGCATGCTGGATAGCGGTCGATGTGTGGAGTAATAGTAGTAGATGCAGAATCGTTTCGGTCTACTTGTCACGGACGTGATGCCTATATACATGATCATACCTAGATATTCTCATAACTATGCTCAATTCTGTCAATTGCTCAACAGTAATTTGTTCACCCACCGTAATACTTATGCTCTCGAGAGAGGCCACTAGTGAAACCTATGGCCCCCGGGTCTATTTTCCATCATATTTAATCTCCCGACAACAAGCTATTTCTGGCGCTGTTTTTATTTTGCTTTCTTTACTTTGCATCTTTATCATAAAAATACCAAAAATATTACTTTATCATATCTATCAGATCTCACTCTCGTAAGTGACCGTGAAGGGATTGACAACCCCTTTATTGCGTTGGTTGCGAGGATTATTTGTTTGTGTAGGTGCGAGGGACTCTTGCGTGGCCTCCTACTGGATTGATACCTTGTTTTTCAAAAACTGAGGGAAATACTTACACTACTTTACTGCATCACCCTTTCCTCTTCAAGGGAAAACCAACACGGTGCTCAAGAGGTAGCACAAGGCACGCATTGTATTGTTGCCATCGAGGATAAAAAGATGGGGTTTATATCATATTGAATGAGTTTATCCCTCTACATCATGTCATCTTGCTTAAAGCATTACTCTGTTCTAAGAACTTAATACTCTAGATGCATGCTGGATAGCGGTCGATGTGTGGAGTAATAGTAGTAGATGCAGAATCGTTTCGGTCTACTTGTCACGGACGTGATGCCTATATACATGATCATACCTAGATATTCTCATACCTATGCTCAATTCTATCAATTGCTCGACAGTAATTTGTTTACCCACCGTAATACTTATGCTGTTGAGAGAAGCCACTAGTGAAACCTATGGCCCCCGGGTCTATTTTCCATCATATTAATCTCCCGTCAACAAGCTATTTCTGGCGCCGTTTATTTTTACTTTGCATCTTTATTTCTCTTTATCATAAAAATACCAAAAATCTTATCTTATCATATCTATCAGATCTCACTCTCGTAAGTGACCGTGAAGGGATTGACAACCCCATTATCGCGTTGGTTGCAAGGTTCTTATTTGTTTGTGTAGGTGCATGGGACTCGTGCGTGGTCTCCTACTGGATTGATACCTTGGTTCTCAATAACTGAGGGAAATACTTACACTACTTTACTGCATCACCCTTTCCTCTTCAAGGGAAAACCAACGCAGTGCTCAAGAGGTGTAGCACCTACTGTCTCCAACGTATCTATAATTTATGAAGTATTCATGCCATGTTTACAACAATTTTATATGGTTTTGGTATGATTTGCATGGAACTAACCCGGAGTGATGCTGTTTTCAGCAGAACTACTGTGGTGTTGTTTTTTGTGCAGAAATGAAAGTTCTCCAAACGAGCTAAACCTTTTTGACGATTTTTTTGGAACAAAAGAGACCCCCGAAGCTTCATGGGAGGGCCAGAAGAGCCATGAGGAGGGCACAACCCACCAGGGCGCGCCTGCTGGGCCTGGCTTGCCCCGGTGGGTTGTGCTCACCTCGAGGCCCATCTTAGCGTGAAACCAACGCCAAAAAATCCTATAAATAGAGAAACCATCAGGGGTTAACCTAGATCAGAAGTTCCACCGCCGCAAGGCTCTGTAGCCACCAAAAACCAATCTAGACCCTTTCTGGCACCTTGCCGGAGGGGGGGGGGAATCATCTCCGGTGGCCATCTTCATCATCCCGGTGGCCACCACGATGAGGAGGGAGTAGTCCACCCTTGGGGCTGAGGGTTTGTACCACTAGCTATGTGTTTAATCTCCCTCTCTCTCGTATTCTTGAGATGTCACGATCTTGATGTATCGCGGGCTTTGTTAATGTAGTCGGATCATATGGTGTTTTCCCCTCTCTATCTTGTTGTGATGAATTGAGTTTTTCCCTTTGAGATTTCTTTGTTATCGGATTGAATACTTTTATGGATTTGAGAACATTGATATATGTCTTGCAATTGTATACTCGTGGTGACAATGGGGTATCGTATTGATTCACTTGATATATGTTTTGGCACTCAACTCGCGGATTCCCGAGGTGAAATTGGGGTGATCTATGCATAGGGGTTGATGCACGTTCTTGTCTTTGTTTCTCCGGTAGAAATCTTGGGGCACTCTTTGAAGTTCTTTGTGTTGGATTGAGTATTATGAATATGAATTTGCTTTGGTGTTATTTTAGTATGAACTCTAGGATAGATCGAACGGAAAGAATAGCTTTGTGTTATTTCAGTAAGAACTCTTGAATAGATCGAACGGAAAGAATAGCTTTGAGGTGGTTTCTTACCCAACAAACAATTTATTCTTATGTTCTCCACTAGATAAGAACTTTGGAGTGATTCTTCATCGCACTTTGTGGGGTGGTTATATGATCCAATTATATTAGCACTGTTGAGAGTTTGCACTAGTGAAAGTACGGACCCTAGGCCTCATTTTCAAGCATTGCAGTACCGTTTTTGTGCTCGTTTACTATTTGCTACCTTGCTGTTTTTATTTATTCATATTATAAAATATATTTCTACCATCCATATTACACTTTTATCACCATCAATTCGTCGAACTAGTGCACCTATACAATTTGCCATTGTATTAGGTGTGTTGGGGACACAAGAGATTTCTTGTATTTGGTTGCAGGGTCGTTTGAAAGAGACCATCTTCATCCTACACCTCTCACGGATTGATAAACCTTAGGTCATCCACTTGAGGGAAAATTGCTACTGTCCTACAAAACTCTACGCTTGGAGGCCCAACACGTGTCTACAAGAATAAAGTTGCGTAGTAGACATCAAGCTCTTTTCTGGCGCCGTTGTCGGGGAGGTGAGTGCTTCAAGGTATATCTTTAGATCTTGCAATTGAATCTTTTAGTTTCTTGTTTTATCACTAGTTTGGTTTATAAAATAAAACTACATAAAAATGGAATTGAGGTTGCATCATATTATTGATCATCTTTATAATATCTTTCTTGAAAATGATGGATCGGAAAATTGTGCTCAATTGATAGAAGAAGAGTTCTATAAAATGTTTGGCATAAATGATGAGCATGATTGCAATGTTGTTAGTATGAATTCTTTGAATATCCATGATGCTAATGACATGCAAAGCCATAAGCTTGGGGATGCTATATTGGATGAATATGATATTTTTAGTCCCCCAAGTTTTGATGAGAAAATTTATTATGATGATTGCATGCCTCCTATTTATGATGATTATATTGATGAAAGTGGATTTGGAGAGGTCATGAATTTATTTAGTGATGAATCCACCATTCTGGATGAGGCTTCAATTGACTATGACAACAAAGTTGCTATCTATGATGATTATGGTGATGACATGTATGCTATAAAGAATAATGATAAACATGAAACTCGTCATCATGATTTTAATTTTCAATCACATGATAGTTATTTTGTTGAGTTTGCTCCCACTACTATTGATGAGAATAAATTTGCTCATGTGGAGAGTAACAAAAAATTTATGCTTAGGTATCATGAAAAGAATGCTCTATGTGATGGTTATATTGTTGAATTTCTTCATGATGCTACTGAAAAATATTATGAGGGAGGAACTTATGATTGTAGGAATTGCAATAATATCAAGTTTCCTCTCTATGTGTTGAAAATCTTGAAGTTGTGCTTGTTTTGCCTTCCTATGCTAGTTGATTCTTGCTCCCATAAATTATTTGCTCACAAATTCCCTATTCATAGGAAGTGGGTTAGACTTAAATGTGCTTTCCATGTGATTCATGATGCTCTTGATATGTTTCAATTCTTATCTTTTATGCGAGCATCATTGAACTCATCATGCCTAGCTAAAAGGCATTAAAGAAAAGCGCTTGTTGGGAGAAAACCCAACACTTTTACCTACTTTTTTTGTATGTTCACATGATTATGCTACTGTATTGATCATGTTTTATTGCTTTTCTTTCAGTAAAGTGCCAAGTAAAGCCTTTGGGATCATGTTGGGTGATAGTTGATTTGATCTTGCTGAAAAACAGAAACTTTTGCGCTCACGAAAATAATTCTCATTTTTAACAGAAGAGTGCTTTTGAGTTGATTCTTTTTGCAGAAGATTAATATACAAGTTTCTCACGTGGTCCTGGTTTTTTCATAATTTTTGGAGTATCAGAAGTATGGTTTGAGTACAGATTACTACAGACTGTTCTGTTTTTGACAGATTCTGTTTTCAATGCATAGTTAGCTTGTTTTCTAGTTTCTATGGCTTGTATTGCTCAATGTAAATTGTAGAAACGATATGCTACAGTAGGTATTGTGTGAGAACAATTATGTATCTTATCTTTGACAGTACCAAAAGTGGAATCGTTTTCTCTTTATCATACTAACCTATCTCACAAAGTTCCGTTAAGTTTTGTGTGATTGAAGTTTTCAAGTTTTGGGCGAGATGTCGATATGAGGAGAATAAGGAGTGAAAAGACCCTAAGCTTGCGGATGCCAAAGCCACCCCAAGGTAATATTCAAGGAAGATCCAAGCAACTAAGCTTGGGGATGCCTGAGGGAGTCCTGGACTAAGGGGTCCTCGGGGGTCCGGCTTGTTATCCATCGGCCGGACTGATGGGCTATGAAGACATGAAGACCGAAGACTATACCCGTGTCCGGATTGGACCCTGCTTGGCGTGGAAGGCAATCTGGGCGATCGATTATGAAGATTCCTCCTTATGTAAACCGACTCCATGTAACCCTATATCTCTCCGGTGTCTATATAAACCGGAGAGCATAGTCCGAATAGGACAGATTCATTACCATATACTCATAGGCTAGACTTCTAGGGTTTAGCCATTACGATCTCGTGGTAGATCAACTCTTGTAACACTCATATTCATCAAGATCAATCAAGCAGGAAGTAGGGTATTACCTCCATAGAGAGGGCCCGAACCTGGGTAAACATTGTGTCCCCCGTCTCCTGTTACCATCGATCCTAGACACACAGTTCGGGACTCCCTACCCGAGATCCGCCGGTTTTGACACCGACATTGGTGCTTTCATTGAGAGTTCTGCTGTGCCGTCGCCAAGAGGATTGATGGCTAGCCTTGTTGTCAAGGATAATATCATCTCTGGAGGAGCCCTGGCCCCTGGTCAGACCCTCCGTCTCGGCGGCTTCGTTATGACCGCCAGCTTGGCCCTTAAGCCGACGATGACCTCTCAAGTCATCAAAAATCACCTCCGCGTTGATCCCGAATACTCCGCCCGCATGGATCTGGTAGAGTTGTCGTCGTTGAACGAACTCCTGGATCGCATGGCCACCATGGGGGTCGCGACAGACTACGATCGGGACGGGCTTAAACCCGACCGGAGAGAAATTAAAACTCCGCCGATCACCCACCAGATAGCAGTAGTCGAGGAGCAGATCAATTCTTCCACTATATTGAAGATGAACTATGTTCGAATCGTCGATCTTGAAGAGCCGGATACTTTCCGGCAGACGGTCATGCCTCTTCCTCCAAACATAGAGTCAGAGGACGAGTCTAAAAAATCAGTTGATATTCCAGAGCCCAAACTGTCAGGCCCGGTAGATCTCCAAACTCCGGATCCAAAATCAGGTCAGGGTTCGGACTCAACGCCACCCACCCACCCGGACATAGACGCTCTCAGGAGCATCAAGCAAAAGTCCCATGAAACGGTCAAAAGACAAGGTAAAAGACTGCCGCGACGAAGACGCGATAGCAGCATTCTGTAACAACTGCACGGATGAAGGTATCCTTAACGCCATCAATCGCCGCCGCATACCAAAGTTCGCTGACTTAGCAACTATCGTAC
Organism: Triticum aestivum; assembly: GCF_018294505.1. Lineage (NCBI taxonomy): Eukaryota > Viridiplantae > Streptophyta > Magnoliopsida > Poales > Poaceae > Triticum > Triticum aestivum. Next base: position 88,697,056 of record NC_057796.1, on the reverse strand, counting down.
ATAAATACAACGCGATGGAAAGTGCCTGGAAAACTCAGGAAGCTTGTTGCGAACCACCCCGACTCCCCATACAGGTGAAAAGGACGCACCCTCGTGGCACGCCCAGCCGAACAGTCAAAAAACATAAACCCTTTACGCTGCACGGCACCGTTCTGGAGGGATGGCTCAATGTCCCATGCAAAATACACTCGACACCGGATACCGTGGCAACCCACAGCCTTAGAGCATGCTGGATACTTCGGCAGGTAGCCAAGAGCGGCGAGGACATCCTTATTAAGGACACTCCAGAACAACACCTTCCAGCAAACGACGACAATAGGGTATTGACAGTCTTCGAGACATTCGCTTCAAACAATAAGTGTAAAAGGGCCCTGCGCGATCTCGCCGAAGTTTGCCAGGTCGCTGCAATTGACCCCTAGAACGACACGGCCATAACCTTTAATGCCAGTGATGAACCTAAATACAGAACTGTCCGAGCTCCAGCCGCATTAGTCCTCAGTCCCATCGTGGACGGCTTTCGACTTACAAAAGTCCTTATGGACGGCGGCAGCGGACTCAACCTCATTTATGAGGACACGCTCCGAAAGATGGAAATAGATAGGAGCCGCATCAAGAAAAGCAACACAACCTTCCGAGGTATCATTCCCAGCCGGGAAGCGCAGTGTGCAGGAAAAATTACACTTGATGTGGTGTTCGGCACGCCAGAGAATTATCGGTCTGAAGAAATAACTTTCCAGGTGGCCCCTTTCAACAGTGGATACCACCCCCTGTTAGGGCGAGAGGCCTTCATGCGCTTTCAAGCCATACCTCATTCTGGGTATATGAAGTTAAAAATGCCTGGGCCCAATGGAATAATTACCCTTGTCAGCGATCCGGACATAGCCTTCCGTGCCGAGAATAAAACCACATCCTTGGCCCTCGAGGCATTGTCTGAGGCCCTTGCGGCCGAAGAACTAAGCACACTACGCTCCATAGTGGATAAGGACGATGTGACCCTGGACAAACGACCTAAATCCACTTCTTTCAAGCCAGCAGAAGAAATAGTCAAATTTCAAGTCCATCCAACCGTCCCGAAGAAGACAGCGTCTATCGGAGCACAGCTCAGCCCGACTGTCGACGCCGCACTACGAGACTTCCTGCGCGAAAACTGGGATATATTTGCCTGGCATCCTTCCGATATGCCAGGAATCCCGCGTGAACTGGCCGAACATAGCCTCAACATACTAAAGGGATATAAGCCGGTCAAGCAAACTCTGCGGCGCTTTTCCAAACCCAAACGACAAGCTATGGGGGAGGAGCTAGCCAAACTCATCGAGGCCGGATTCATCAAAGACATCAAACATCCGGACTGGCTGGCAAACTTGGTAATGGTACCAAAAAAGGATAAGTCCTGGCGCCTATGCGTCGATTTCAAAGACCTCAACAAGGCTTGCCCTAAGGATCCCTTCCCTCTTCCCCGCATTGACCAAATAATTGACGCTACCGCGGGTCACGACTCGCTATGCTTCCTTGATGCATATTCCGGATACCACCAAATCAAAATGAAGGAGTCCGATCAAGCCGCAACAACATTCATTACACCATACGGGCCGTTTTGCTTCAACACCATGCCTTTCGGGCTCAAGAACGCCGGCGCCACTTACCAGCGCATGATCCAAACATGCCTCGAGAAACAGATCGGCAAAACAGTGGAGGCCTACGTGGACGACGTCGTCATCAAAACCAGACACGTCGAAACACTAATAGACGACTTACGTCTCGCATTCAACAATCTCCGCACATACGACATCAAGCTTAATCCAGAAAAGTGCATCTTCGGCGTCCCCACCGGTAAACTATTGGGCTTCATCGTTTCCAGACGAGGAATTGAAGCAAATCTAGCCAAAATCCGAGCTCTGTCGCAACTGGCCACGCCAACCGAACTCAAGCAGGTCCAAAAACTTGCTGGGTGCGTGGCAGCTTTAAGCCGCTTTATCTCCAGGTTGGGAGAAAAGGCGCTGCCGCTCTATCGCCTTCTGCGGTGCACCGATAACTTCGAGTGGACAGACGCGGCGACTGCCGGGCTGGAAGAAATAAAGGCCCTTCTGGCAAGCAACCCAATCCTGGCCGCGCCAAACGCCGGCGAACCAATGCTCTTATACATATCGGCAACACACCAGGTGGTGAGCGTCGTACTCGTCGTCGAACGAGAACAGGACGGACACAAATTTCCACTCCAGAAACCGGTATACTACGTATCCACCGTCCTCACACCATGCAAATCCCGGTACCCTCATTATCAAAAAATAGCATATGCAGTCTTCATGACATCTCGAAAATTGCAACACTACTTTCAGGAGTGCTCTATCACGGTGGCCTCCGAAGTGCCCCTCAATGACATAATTAACAACCGGGATGCAACGGGCCGGATTGCCAAATGGGCCATTGAGCTCCTGCCATTCGACATCACGTACAAACCACGTCGAGCCATCAAACCCCAGGTACTGGCTGACTTCATCGCCGAATGGACAGAAGCCGAACTCCCCAAAGAATACGGCGCGTATTCCAACTAGGTGATGCATTTTGACGGCTCCAAGATGTTGGCAGGGCTAGGGGCGGGCGTCATATTAACGTCCCCCACAGGAGACATCATCCAGTACGTACTCCAAATATTATACACAGACTCCAACAACGCATCCGAATACGAGGCCTTGCTACACGGCCTCCGGATGGCCGTATCAATGGGCATACAACGCCTGGAGGTGCGCGGGGACTCAAACCTCGCAATATCCCAAATCAATGGAGACTTTGACGCCAAGGATCCAAAGATGGCAGCTTATCGCAATGCCATTTTGAAGATGTCGGCTCGGTTCGAGGGACTCGAATTTCATCACATAGCCCGCGAAAGTAACTAGGCGGCAGACGTCCTTGCTCGCATTGGCGCCAAGCGCGACCACGTCCCACCTAACATCTTCCTCGAAAGGCTCTTCAAGCATTCCGTGGTATGGCAAGGGGGAGACAGCAATGACAGTCCCGTTCCAAACACAAACTCGGATAACGAACACGACGACATCATCGGAGGCTCAACCACCGAAGTAACACCGTCGGCCCACCTCATCATGGCAGTAATAGCCCTATGGAACGAACCATTCTTGGCCTACTTTAATAGGAAGGAGCTCCCAGAAGATCAGAATGAGGCTCGCCGCATAGTCCAGCATTCGAAAGCCTATAAAGTTCACGAAGGAGAGCTCTACAAGAAAAGCACTACCGGAGTCCTTCAAAGGTGTATCTCCGAGGAGGAGGGGCGGCAACTCTTGGCAGAAATTCACGCCGGTCTCGACGGACAGCACGCCGTAGCCTGGGCACTTGTCAGCAAGGCCTTCCGTACAGGATTTTACTGGCCTACGGCCCGGGCAGACGCACAAGACCTCGTCCAGCACTGCGTCGGATGCCAACTCTTCGCCAACAAAAGCCATATGCCCCCACCGCTCTACAAACAATCCCCATTACATGGCCCTTTGCGGTCTGGGGCTTGGACATGGTCGGACCCCTTAAAGGGGGAAGCCATAAGAAAAAGTATCTGTTGGTCATGGTGGACAAATTCACCAAGTGGATAGAGGCTAGACCGGTTAACGGCCGAGTCCGGACCGGTGATTGCATTCATATCCGATGTGGTACACCGTTACGGTGTACCGCACAGCATCATCACCGATAATGGTTCGAATTTCACAGCCGACGAGGTGAAAACCTGGTGTGCTAATCTGGGTATTAAGCTCGATTACGCCTCCGTCTATCACCCGCAAACAAATGGTCAAGTCGAGAGAGCCAATGGTCTCATTATGAGCGGCATTAAACCCAGACTAGTGCGTTCTTTGACAAAATCAAACAAGCACTGGGTCGAGGAGCTCGACTCCGTACTCTGGGGGCTGTGGACCATGCCCAACCGTACCACCGGATACACACCTTTTTTCATGGTGTACGGTGCAGAGGCCGTGTTGCCCTGCGATATTATACACGATTCACCTCGAGTGCGTATGTACGAGGAGAAAGAGGCCGAGTTGGATCGGCAGGACAACCTAGATGCCCTGGAGGAAGAACACGACGTCGCCAAAGCCCGTTCAACATTTTATCAACAGCAGGCTCGAGGGTATCAAAGCAGAGAGGTACGGGCCAAGACTTACAATGTTGGTGAACTCGTTCTACGCTTACCGGAGAAGAAAAAGGACAAACTCAAGCCCAAATGGGAGGGTCCCTTCATAATAGACGAAGTTCTCACCGGAGGAGCGTATCGTCTTCGTGATGCATCAGACAATCGCCTAGAGCCGAACCCCTGGAACGCGGCCAGACTATGAAGGTTCTATGCCTAGCGCCGAACTCTTTGTTAGTCTCCTTCTCCCCTATAGTTTCCATTACTCTTTCTCCCTTTTACACAATTTTTTTCTTTCACTTTAAAGCACTCATTCGGCTTGACCGAACACTATTGACGTACACACCTTTACATATGTATGCCCATTATACCTGGGGGCTTCTTTAAACAGAAGCTTGTTGATATTATTTTCCGAGCATGAAGCTCATCACACATGCGCGCTTTCCCGCATGTCTTTTTCTTCGCCATTATATGCATCGATATGACTTAAGTTTTGGCCAAGCTGGGTTGCCTGGCTCCTGTGCTTACCCCTACGTTCCCGATTGTTCGGCTAGGTGGTAAAGGGAGCACCTCTGTGATTGTTACCGTCGGGTCATCCGGATGTGTACCTCAGACCGGGTGAAGCCGAAAGCTAGCGTTCTTAAGGGAATATTCGGTCGGTGGATGAAAAATCTCTTTTGCACTCACTCTATTGTGAACCCCCAGAAGCTATACATACTGTGATTATCACATCATACTTCAGACATGCCTACTAACGCATGCACACCCAGGGAAAGGAACCCTTAACGGAACTATTCTCTCTGGAAGATGTTTCTTACGACTCAAATGTAATATAACATAACTAGCAGAATACAACTTGTCTGTTCAAGCAATTATGACCCCTACGCCTAGTTTTCCAGGCATGCCCCGGCCTATTCGGCCGTGAGGGTATCTAGAAACACTCCGTACCCTCGAGTCCGGAGGTTGAAGCGAAAAGGTCTGCCATGACAAATGATATACAATTCAGCTAGAATTCCACACGGTGAGGAAAGTACATAGTCACTTGGACTCAAACACTTCCTCCTCTATACCGTCCAACAGGCAATCTAACTTACAATCCTGTTGGGAATATTTGGCGGCCACCTCTACCTGGTCATATACTAAACTAACTGGAATTTCTTCCCCATTCGGCCCTACCGGTCCGACACGCGCCATGTGATTAGGATCAAGCTTGGTATACCGAGTCTTCACCATGGCCCAAGCCTCTCGTGCACCCTCTCGACAGGCCGATATCTTCCATAGTCGGATATGCCGCCGTGCGCCTTTGAAACGCTCTACAAGCTCCTCCATACTTCTGGAGAAGAGGCGGAGGGCCATAGAGCCTTGGCAACACTCCGCATCACCAGCCTCGCCTGTTCGTGCACGTGCGACAGCTTATGCAGCAGATCACTCGATGATCCGGACACCTCCTCTTTAGGACGGCCCGTCAATATACCTGCAAGCATGGCTACATCAGTTTCATTTCTCTCCGAACTACTAAAAACAAATAAGTTCGGAAGCATACTGAATATGCCGCCCCGCAGTTTCTTGTTCTCCTTTACGGAGTCGGATAGTGGGCTCGCACATCCTTGAATTCTTCACCCAACTTGGTGTTGGAGTCCTGCAGCTTGTTTTTCTCGTCCCTGACGCGGGCCAACACACGTTCTCCTACGGCGTGTTGCCTCTTCACCTCTCTTTCTCCCTCTTGGGCGGTCTTCAACTCCTTGTCAAATTGGTCAGGTGACCCTATTATGCGATCAGTGGCAGTATTAGCACATTTGGTATACATTCACTATTCCTCAATAGCGGGGAATGTTACCAGTGGATAACTTCTTCAAATTCTCTAGTTCGGTGGTGACAGTATTTAACTGCGCCCGACACTGTTCCAGCTCTTGGACTAGCAGGTCGTTCTTCTCGGTAAGAACCTGGCGGTATAACGGTCCTCAAATCAGTTGTACCAACTGCTTTCAGTCCCGAGGGCTACTGGCACATGGCTATTCTATTTCGGAAAAATCAAAAAACTTACCCGCACATCTGTTAAATACTGCTTCGTGGCTCTACTAAGCCCGGTTCGAGCAGTTCGGATGTACGCATCGGCTGAGCTGAAGGCATTGAATGCCTCTTCCGAAAGCTCAGGGTCTCGTAAAACAGCCCTACAGCGCCGATGATTCATGACGCTCTCCACCTCCGAGTTGGTAACGGACATGTTCTCCGAACCCTCGGCTGAAGGACAGTCCGACACTATTCCTACATTGGCTCCCGCCTTTCCAACGGGATCTAAATCCCGGGCGCGGAGAGTACAGCTGGCCGGACCCTCGGATTTAGTCCGGTGAACCTTTTTCCTGGTGTCAAATAAGCATACAAGTTACAGTTGGATGTGACTGTTGACGTATACCTTTAAATCCTTACCTCTTTGATGAGGGACCGGTCGTGACTTCGCCGACCTTCCTTTTAGAGGCCTTGCTCAACGTCGGAGCCGCTCTCTTCGGAGCTGCCCGGAAGTAGTATGACGCGCCGAACGCCTCCCCTGTGGAAGCGCGAGACAATGATGGGTGAGTCAGTGCAAGGAAGCTCTTTTGAGAGAGGTTTGTTCTCAACGGCTTACGTGGGAAGCAGGAAGAAGGCCAGGGTAATCGGTGATAATGGCCACTTCCATGCCATCGTAGCTCGCCTGAAAAAACACCCCTTCTGCGAGTACCACGGTTATATCCGGATCCTCTTCGAACCCGGGATCCAATTCCCGGTTGTGGTCCTCAGGCTGTGGGGCGGGGCTGTAAAACCCCTCGGTGATTCTTCGCCAATGCTGTTATAGGTGTTAGGAATAAGCAACTTGTATTCCCATGAGGCCATAGGCCGATATATATACATGTACAGGTGTGGTACATATGCAGGAAACCCCTTATACTACGGGATAAATACAAAGGGGTATACATGACTTATATTATAACTCTAACACCCCCCCCTCAAACTCATGGTGGAGGAACAACACTGAGTTTGGAGAGATAAAAGCCATGTTGTGCTCTAGTCTGGGCCTTCGTCAAGAAATCCGCCAACTGTAACTCGGAAGGCACATACTGAAGAGCAACGACCTGATCCTGCATAGCAGCACGCACATAGAAAGCATCAACACCAATATGCTTGGTGAGCTCATGCTTCACAGGATCGCGCGCAATGCTAATAGCACCTGTACTGTCAGATAAGAGCATAGTCGGTGTAGTGATAGAAACACCAAAGTCCTGAAGTAACCACCGTAACCAAGTCACCTCTGTCGTCAAAAGAGCCATAGCTCGCAACTCAGCCTCAGCACTCGAACGGGAAACTGCAATCTGTTTCTTCGTCTTCCAGGCAATGAGAGAACCGCCAAGAAAAACACAGTAAGCAGAAAGCGAACGGCGATCAGAAGGATCACTAGCCCACGTAGCATCCGCATAGGCCTGAAGCTGTAAAGAACTGGAGCTAGGAAAGAAGAGACGGTGAGAGATCGTGCCCCGAAGATATCGGAGAACACGAAGGAGATGACTATAATGAACCGATGTGGGAGCAGAAACAAACTGACTGAGAATATGAACCGGATAAGAGATGTCCGGACGAGTGACAGCTAGATAAACAAGACTGCCAACGAGATGACGATAACGCGTCGGGTCAGGGAGAGGATCACCATCAGTAGCACGAAGGTGAACATTGAGCTCCATGGGAGTCTCAACAGTGCGCTCGTCAGAAAGAGCAGCACGAGCAAGAAGATCCTGGATATACTTTTCCTGGGATATAAAAAAGCCATCAGAGGTAGAAGAGACTTCAATCCCAAGAACATAGCGAAGAGGTCCAAGATCAGACATAAGAAACTGCTCACTAAGACGGGCCTTTACAAAGGCAATATACTCGGGGTCATCCCCAGTGATGACCATATCATCAACATAGAGAAGAAGAAGAGTCCGGCCACGAGGAGAAAGGTGAATAAACAATGCGGGATCATGAACACTTGCTGAAAAACCAGCAGTAGTGACCACAGAAGCAAAACGCTCAAACCAGGCGCGAGGGGCTTGCTTAAGGCCATAGAGAGAGCGACGAAGACGACACACCATGCCATCAGGAACAGAATACCCAGGTGGTGGCTGCATGTACACCTCCTCACGCAGCTCACCATTAAGAAAGGCATTCTTAACATCAAGCTGAGATATAGACCAGTGGCGTGCAGAGGCAAAAGTCTCGTCATAATCACGACCATGCTCCTGCTGAAAACCACGAGCCACGAGACGAGCTTTGTGACGCTCAAGAGAACCATCGGAGCGAGTCTTAACCTTGTAGACCCACTTACAAGTAATGGGACGGACTCCGGGAGGAAGAGAAACAAGATCCCAGGTACCAGTGCGTTCAAGAGCAGCAATCTCCTCTGCCATCGCAAACTGCCATTCAGGATGACCAACAGCCTGACGGTAAGAAGTCGGCTCAAGAACAGCAGCACCAGCGGTGGGAAATCCAAAGCGATCAATAGGCGGACGAGGACGAGAACGCAAGCCATAAGTAGGCTGAGAGGAAGAGGACGACTCATCCAGGGAAACATCCACATGCCGTGAACGACGAGTGTAATGCTGAGGAAGAGATGGAACAAGAGAAGGAGGAATCGCCAAGGTAGAATCAGGGGGTGGCGACGAAGAAGTCACTGGAGAGAAAGGTGTAGAATCCGGTGACATGCTAGGTGAGGAGACCGGGGAAGATGATGACGGTGAATCGACAAGAGGTGGAGAAGCAAAGGGAGTGGGACGAATAGGCACAGGCGCAACGGGAGTGACAGGGGAGTCAGGAAAAGTGAGAAAGGAGATATCCTCCACGGAAAAGACCGAGGAAGATGGGCGTGGGTAAAAAGAACGAGACTCATCAAAAGTCACATCTCGAGAGATACGCATCCGGCGACCAACAGGATCCCAACAACGATAGCCCTTATGCTCATCACTGTAGCCTAAGAAGACACACTCAACAGACTGAGCGGTCAGTTTGGTGCGTTCGCAGGGGGCAAGAAGAACATAGCAAACACAACCAAACAAGCGAAGCATCGAATAATCGGGAGAGCGATCAAACAGACGCTCAAAAGGAACACCACCCTGCAAAGCAGCAGATGGCTGAAGGTTGATGAGATAGACAGAAGTGGAGATAGCCTCGGCCCAAAAATGAGGCGGAAGAGAGGCGGCGATCATCATAGCACGAGCCGTCTCAAGAAGGTGACGATGCTTGCGCTCAGACACACCATTCTGAGCATGAGCACCAGGACAAGAGAACTGGGCAAGAGTACCCTGCTCAGCAAGGACACCACGCAACATCTTAGAGATATACTCACCAGCGGAGTCAGCACGAAAAACACGAATGGGTGAAGAGAACTGAGTATGAACCATGGCAGCAAAACGCTTATAAATAGACAACACCTCACTACGCGAAGTCATGAAATAAAGCCATGTGTAACGAGAAAAATCATCGATGAAAATAATATAGTATTTATGACCACCTTTCGAAGTGAAAGGAGCTGGACCCCATACATTAGAATGGACTAAATCGAAAGGACACTGAGACACTGACTCACTATGAGAATATGGTAGCTGAATCTGCTTGCCAAGACGACAACCCTGACACTCTAAAGAGACATCTCCTGAGACAGACCCCAGAAGACCTCGACGAACTAAAGACGATAATCGAGAACCACACATATGACCAAGGCGATGATGCCACTGCTTGAAGGAACCAGTAACAGAAGCGACAGCAGCGGAGGAACTGGCGATGGTGGTGGCAGCGGAAGGAACATGAAGCCAGTCCAACTCCCAAAGACCCTGAGAATCACGGCGGCGAGGGCCAGCCCCAACCAGAGTGTGCGTGCGATGATCCTGAACAGAACAAGAGTCAACATCAAGGATGACACGACAACCAGAATCAGTAAGTTGACCGGCAGAAAACAGATTCATGGTAAGTCGAGGAACATGAGCAACATCAGGAACATAATAAGAAGGAGTAGAAAGATGGCCTCTACTAGCAACAGAAAGTGGAGTACCATCAGCAGTGAAGACATGAACAGGAGAATCCAGCGAGCGAAGAGAAGACAAAGCGGAAGAATGAGAAGACATATGAAAAGAAGCTCCAGAATCCAGAACCCATGGGGATGTACCTGACTGTGTAGAGGGCGGGTGCTCAGTGCGGGAAGCATCAGTCACAGAACCAGCAGTACCCGTCGAGGAAGAACCTGAAGCCGCGAGCAGACGCTTAAGTCTCAGAATATCCTGCTCAGTCAAAGCAATGGCTGAAGCTGGTGAGGGAGATGACGAAGGCCCTGAGGAGGATGATCGCGCCTTGCGCAGGTGTTTCCTCTTTGTGTAGCACTGGGACTCAATATGACCATCATTGTTGCAGTAGTCACAATGTGAACGGGGCCGACCTGAGCCTCCAGAAGGAGTGGGCAAGAGCGGCGGAGCACTCGAGCGAGAATGGGGCGGTGCAGCAGGTGGAGTGGAAGAAACCCGAGTAGCGAGCACCGAGGGAACCTCCAGCAAACCAGCACCGCGTAGGCGAGTCTCCTCAGCACGAATCTCCGAAAGCGCCTCCATGAGAGAAATACGGCCACGAGCAAGCAACTGAGCACGCCGGGGCTCAAACTCCTTACGGAGCCGAGACAGGAACTCGTAGACGCGATGAAACTCCAAATCGGCCTGGACTGCCTGGCAGCAGGGGCAAGTACGACAACCAGCACTGCGGAGAGAATCAAGCTGGCGCCAGATAGCAGAACTCTGTGCATAAAAGTCATCAACAGTAGAGTCACCCTGCTGAAGAGCATGCTCCTGACGAACCACAGAAAGGTATAAGGCATCACCAGAGGGCTCATAGCGCTGACGAAGACAGGTCCACATCTGGAAGACAGTAGGAAGACCCAGAAACTCAGAAGCAAACTGAGGCAGAACACTAGCAGCGAGAACAGCGGCAGCACGAGCATCATCATCAAGCCACTGGGTGTAAACAGACAAAGCACCATGATACGTCTGAAGAGCCTCCTCATAAGCCAGAGCCCTCTCATCATAGGCACGATCAGCAGCCTCATCAGCAACCTTAGCCGCATCCTTGGCGGCCTGATTAGCATCTGGAGGAAGAACCAGTGGAGTCGGCGGAGTAGGGGCCACCGGAGGAACCGGACGTGGCGGACAGCAGACCTCGCTAGAAAGAACACCCCAGAGACGGATGCCACGCATGTGAATGCGCATGAAGCCAGCAAACTCGGTGTAGTTAGTACCGTCGAAGATCACCGGACAGCGAGGGACAGCGACAAAGCCCGATGCAGCAGACATTTTTTTTTTGGAATAAGCACCCGGAATCAGAGGAACCACCGAACAGCAGGCGGACGAGCACGCACGAACGGCAGCCGCAGGAGGGGCAGACGAACACGGGCGGACGCGGGGCCTGGTACGGGGGCGCGGGGCCTGGTACGGGAGCCCGCACGTCGCGGTGGCCGAGCCGGGGAGAGCGGCGGCGGCGGCCTACTTCGAGCGTGAGGGAGTCGTCGGGCAGGAGAGCCGCGGTCGACGAGCGGCAGCCGCGGGCGGGGCGGATGAGCAGGAGCAGCGGCGGCCGACTCCGCGGGAGCAGGAGGGAGCTTCGAGCGGGAGGCGGGAGGGAGCTTCGAGCGGTAGCAGCCACAGGCGACGACGACCTCGAGCAGGAGGACGGCGACTTCGAACGGGAGCAGCGGCGGCCGACTCGATCGGGACGGATCAATAGCACGAGTTGCAGCGTGCAAAAAATTGACCTAGCCCTAATACCATGTTAGGAATAAGCAACTTGTATTCCCATGAGGCCATAGGCCGATATATATACATGTACAGATCTGGTACATATGCAGGAAACCCCTTATACTACGGGATAAATACAAAGGGGTATACATGACTTATATTATAACTCTAACAATAGGCGGGTTAGGAATCCGTCAAAGGTAACCCGGGAAGTGGAATGAGTAAAACAGAAGGATTGGGGCTTACCCAACTGGGAGGATTATACATAGAATATCCATCTCTGCGATTGATCCAAAGAAATTCCTCTTCCTCCCCTTTGAACAACTCGGCCAGTATTTTGGCCAGAGCGGCAGGGGTGCCCAGACCTTTTCGACCACAGCGGGAGGCGTCGTCCTCCCCGTTATAGTGCCACATTGGGAGCCCTCTGTATTGAAGCGGCTGAACCCCTCGCGTTACGGAGGTCGCCATTACCTCAATCATTGTTAATCCGGACTGGGCGAGCGTTTTTATCTCGCCCAAGAGTTGACGAACCTCCGCACTATCATCCTCCTCGAAGCTCCGGAGGCGCCAACTGTGGCGTCTCTTTAGCGGAACACTTGCAAATTCAGGAAGACCCTTTCGAATTGGGTCGGGAAGTGCAACGTCCTCAATACAGAACCACTCGGAAAGCCATTCTTCAGATGCCTTCCTTGGTGTGCCGGACGGATATCCGGTATCGGCGATGTGCCACACTTCGGCTCCGCCAACTTCCAATATAGACCCTTCATGGTTATGCGGGACAAGACGAAACAATTTTCTCCACAATTTGAAATGGGCTTCGACGCCCAGGAATAGTTCGCATAAAGCAACATAACCGGCAATGTGCAAGATGGAGGCGGGAGTGAAGTTGTGCAGCTGAAGACCGTAATATTCCAGAAGCCCTCGAAGGAATGGATGGACTGGAAATCCGATGCCCCTCAGCAGATAGGGGACGAATCACACTCGCTCCCTTCCGGATGGATTGGGGAAGTCTTCCGCTTGAGTCACACCATTAAAAGAGACCGACCCTGCTCGGACAGGGACCAGTTCCGCAGGAGGAAGAAATCCCTGTGTTTGCAGCTTTGCTAGCTGACTGCTAGTCACGGAACACTTCTCCCACTCGCTTCTCTTTGGGCCGGAGCGGGAGGAAGAGCTGGGGATGCTAGCCATGTTGGAGTGGTTTCTTTCGAAAGTTTCTGGGGATTTTTCTCGGCACGATGTCGCCTGGATCTAAGATCTGATTTCATTAAATAGGCATTCTGCCTTGTATGGATGGGGCATTATTTGCAAAAATGCCCTGACTTTCCGCATCCGCTTGATGCGTGGAAGACGAAGTTATTAGCGCGCAGAAGCCGAGGGAAACGATATTGAGTCAACAGCCGGATACATTACTCGAAGAAGGGAACCCGCCTTGCAATGCCGAAGACAATCCAAGCACCGAACACATCGTCATTGAAGCCTGGTTTGGGGGCTACTGAGGGAGTCCTGTACTAAGGGGTCCTCGGGGGTCCGACTTGTTATCCATGGGCCGGACTGATGGGCTATGAAGACATCAAGACCGAATACTATACCCGTGTCCGGATTGGACCCTGCTTGGCGTGGAAGGCAAGCTGGGCGATCGATTATGAAGATTCCTCCTTATGTAAACCGACTCCATGTAACCCTAGATCTCTCCGGTGTCTATATAAACCGGAGAGCATAGTCCGGATAGGACAGATTCATTACCATATACTCATAGGCTAGACTTCTAGGTTTTAGCCATTACGATCTTGTGGTAGATCAACTCTTGTAACACTCATATTCACCAAGATCAATCAAGCAGGAAGTAGGGTATTACCTCCATAAAGAGGGCCCGAACCTGGGTAAACATTGTGTCCCCCGTCTCCTATTACCATCGATCCTAGACGCACAGTTCGGGACCCCCTACCCGAGATCCGCCGGTTTTGACACCGACAATGCCCCGGAAGGCATCCCCTCTTTCATCTCAAACATTATCGGTAACCTCACTTGGAGCTATGTTTTCGTTCGTCACATGATATGTGTTTTTCTTGGAGCGTCAATTTATTTTGTTAGGATTTGCTTGCTGTTATTTAGAATAATGTTTTGCATCTTTTATTTCAATAAAAGTGGCATTGATAGCCTTTACCATGCTTATTTTACAAGTCTACATGTTGCTGTTTGAAAACAGAAAGTTTACTGCTGTTGCAAAAATTCCCTAGAAAAGTCAGAATATGATAAAAATGTTGAAATTTTTGCGAAATAAGCTCTGATAAATTTTCTACAGTGTGGTATTTTTTTCATAATTTTTGGAGTTGAATAAGTATTGATACTCTTGCATTCTTTACAGATTGTACTGTTTTGGCAGATTGCTGTTATGTTTAAATTGTTTGCATATGTTTGCTTGTTTAATGATTCTATTTGAGGATAGGAGTATTAAATATGCAGAGGCATTTAGTACCGCCGTCATCTCGGTCCGGCCAAATGGGCCGTTTCCCAAAATGCCCTTGGAGGATTCTGCCAAGAAGTGGTAGAATTCTTTCTTCTATGTGCGCAACATTGGCGCGGAGTGCATAACCCTGCCGCTTTTCGTCAATGAGCAACCGCTCGCCAAGATGAACTGGGGCTACCTGCCCAAGAACCCGCTGCTGGGGATGCTGGACATGTCCATTCGGGTCACTGAGATGACAGTGCGCGAGGGGCTCACCAGGATGGACCTCATCACGACCTTCATCACGTGCCGGGTGCTGCCGCTGCAGCGCCGGGTTCACAACATCATAGAGATGGGTGACCAGCAGGACCCCACCCGGACGTCGGCCCGGGATTTGACATTGGCGCAGGTTGCCGACTGGGTCAACAACATCTCCAAGGCCGGGTTGGCCGCTGACTGGCGCTTCGGGAAGGCGCCCAACAACAGAGCGAACCCGGCGCCAGTGTTGAGTCCCTAGTCTCCATTTTTCACAATGTTTGAGATTCTCCTCCGCCCCGACGCGATGAGAGAGATGCTACTGCTCACGGTACAACAAACGCGTGATGGGACGAGGACGCATGTCTTGGTGAATGAGCAAGCTGGCTCAGACGACAGCGAGTCCATCACCGACAACGCGGAGCCGGCTGAAGCGCAGTCGGCTGATGACCCACAAGTATAGGGGATCAATCGTAGTCCTTTCGATAAGTAAGAGTGTCGAACCCAACGAGGAGCAGAAGAAAATGACAAGTGGTTTTCAGCAAGGTATTTTCTGCAAGCACTGAAATAGTCGGTAACGAGTAGTTTGATAGCAAGATAATTTGTAATGAGCAAGTAACGATAATGGTAAATAAAGTGCAGCAAGATTGCCCAATCCTTTTGTGGCAAAGTACATGTCAAAACGGTCTCTTATGATAAGCAAAGCGTTCTTGAGGGTACACGGGAATTTCACCATATCACTTTCATCATGTTGGTTTGATTCGCGTTTGCTACTTTGATAATTTGATATGTGGGTGGACCGATGCTTAGGTACTGTTCTTACTTGAACAATCCTCCTACTTATGATTAACCCCCTCCAAGCATCTACAACTATGAGAAAAGTATTAAGATAAAATCTAACCATAGCATTACACTTTTGGATCCAAATCGGTCCCTTACAAAGTAGCGCATAAACTGGTTTAAGCTTCTGTCACTCTAGCAACCCATCATCTAATAACTACTCCACAATGCATTCCCTTGGGCCCAAATATGGTGAAGTGCTATTGATGTCTGCTAGACTACGTTGGTATTTCCCTAAAGAGGAAGGGATGATGCAGCACATCGCCGGTAGGTATTTCCCTTAGTGACGAGACCAAGATTATCGAACCAGTAGGAGAACCAAGCAACACCAAGTGAACGGCACATGCACACAAATAACAAATACTCGCAACCCGACGTATTAAAGGGGTTGTCAATCCCTTTCGGGTAATGGCGCCAGAAATTGGCAAACGGACGTGAGAAAGTTGTGATACTTTGATAGAAGGATCTCGCGGGAACGCGAGATAAAATAAATTGCAGCAAAGTATTTTTGTATTTTTGGTTTAATAGATACGAAAATAAAAGCAAATAAAATAGATCGCAAAGGCAGAAATATTAAAGAAGAGACCCCGGGGCCGTAGGTTTCACTAGTGGCTTCTCTCGAGAAAAATAGCAAATGGTGGGTAAACAAATTACTGTTGGGAAATTGTAGAACTTCAAATAATCATGTCGAGATCCAGGAAATGATCATTATATAGGCATCATGTCCAAGATTAGTAGACCGACTCCTGCCTGCATCTACTACTAATACTCCACACATCGACCGCTATCCAGCATGCATCTAGTGTATTAAGTTCATGGAAAAACGGAGTAATGCAATAAGAACGATGACATGATGTAGACAAGATCTATTTATGTCGAAATAGACCCCATCTTGTTATCCTTAACAGCAATGATACATACATGTCGGTTCCCCTTCTGTCACTGGGATCAAGCACCGTAAGATCGAACCCATCACAAAGCACCTCTTCCCATTGCAAGATAAATAGATCAAGTTGGCCAAACAAAACCCAAATATCAGATAAGAAATACGAGGCTATAAGCAATCATGCATATAAGAGATCAAGAAGACTCAAATAACTTTCATGGATAAAAAGATAGATCTGATCATACACTCAAAGTTCATCCGATCCCAACAAACACACCGCAAAAAGTGTTACATGAAGGAAATATGCCCTAGAGGCAATAATAAAGTTATTATTTATTTCCTTATATCATGATAAATGTTTGTTATTCATGCTAGAATTGTATTAACCGGAAATATGATACATGTGTGAATACATAGACAAACAGAATGTAACTAGTATGCCTCTACTTGACTAGCTCGTTAATCAGAGATGGCTATGTTTCCTAGCCATGGACAAAGAGTTGTCATTTGATTAACGGGATCACATCACTAGGAGAATGATGTGATTGCCATGACCCATTCCGTTAGCTTAGCACTCGATCGTTTAGTATGTTGCTATTGCTTTCTTCATGACTTATACATGTTCCTATGACTATGAGATTATGCAACTCCCGTTTACCGGAGGAACACTTTGTGTGCTACCAAACGTCACAACGTAACTGGGTGATTATAAAGGTGCTCTACAGCTGTCTCCGAAGGTACTTGTTGGGTTGGCGTATTTCGAGATTAGGATTTGTCACTCCGATTGTCGGAGAGGTATCTCTGGGCCCACTCGGCAGTGCACATCACTATAAGCCTTGCAAGCATTGCAACTAATGAGTTAGTTGCGGGATGATGTATTACGGAACAAGTAAAGAGACTTGCCGGTAACGAGATTGAACTAGGTATTGAGATACCGACGATCGAATCTTGGGCAAGTAACATATCGATGACAAAGGGAACAACGTATGTTGTTATGCGGTTTGACCGATAAAGATCTTCGTAGAATATGTAGAAGCCAATATGAGCCTCCGGGTTCCGCTATTGTTTATTGACCGGAGACATGTCTCGGTCATGTCTACATAGTTCTCGAACCCGTAGGGTCCGCATGCTTAAAGTTCGATGACGGTTTTATTATGAGTTTATGTGTTTTGATGTACCGAAGGTTGTTCGGAGTCCCGGATGTGATCACGGACATGACGAGGAGTCTCGAAATGGTCGAGACAAGAAGATTGAAATATTGGACGACTATATTCGGACACCGGAATGGTTCCGGGGGTTATCGGATATTTATCGGAGTACCTGGGGTTACCGGAACCCCCCCGGGAAGCTATTGGGCCTTATGGGCCTTAGTGGAAAGGAGAGAGGGAGGCCAAGAGGTGGCGCGCGGGTCCCCTTGCCCCAATCCGAATTGGGAAAGGGAAGGGGGCGGCGGCCCCCCTTCTCCTTCCTTCTCTCCACCTCCTCCTTCCCCCCTTCTCCAAGTTGGAATAGGAAAGGGGGGAGGCCAAACCTACTTGGAGTAGGATTGCCCCCCTTGGGCGCGCCTCTCCCCTTGGCCGGCCCTCTCCTCCTCCCCCCTTTATATACGGAGGAGGGGGCACCCCATAGACACAACAATTGATCTCTTGATCTCTTAGCCGTGTGCGGTGCCCCCTTCCACCATATTCCACCTCGATAATATCGTAGCGGTGCTTAGGCGAAGCCCTGTGTCGGTAGAACATCATCATCGTCACCACGCCGTCATGCTGACGGAACTCTCCCTCAAAGCTCGGCTGGATCAGAGTTCGAGGGACGTCATCGAGTTGAACGTGTGCAGAGCTCGGAGGTGTCGTGCGTTCGGTGCTTGATCGGTCGGATCATGAAGACGTACGACTACATCAACCGCGTTGTGCTAACGTTCTGCTTTCGGTCTATGAGGGTACGCGGAGACACTCGCCCCTCTCGTTGCCATGCATCACCATGATCTTGCGTGTGCGTAGGAATTTTTTTGAAATTACTACGTTCCCCAACATTACATCATATGGATCTCCAAGAGACCATTGTATTGAGAATCAAACGAGAGAGAGGAAGCTATCTAGCTACTAACTACGGACCCGTAGGTCTACAAGAGACTACTCACGCATCATCGGAGAGGCACCAATGGACATGATAAACCCCTCCGTGATGGTGTCTAGATTGGATCTGGTGGTTCTGGAACTTGCGGCGGCTGAAATTGATTTTCGTCGACTCCCCTAGGGTTTCTGGAATATTGGGGTATTTATAGAGTAAAGAGGCGGTCCGGGGGGCACCCGAGGTGGGCACAGCCCACCACGGCATGCATGGGCCTCCAGGCGCGCCCTGGTGATCTGTGCTCCCCTCGGAGCAACCCCCAGGTGCTTCTTCGGCCCACTGGATGTCTTCTGGTCCACAAAATCTACAAAAAGTTTCACTGCGTTTGGACTCCGTTTGGTATTGATTTCCTGCGATGTAAAAACATGCAAAAAACAGCAACCGGCACTTGGCACTATGCCAATAGGTTAGTACCAAAAAATGATATAAAATGACTATAAAATGATTATGAAACATTCAAGAATAAAAATATAATAGCATGGAACAATAAAAAATTATTGATACGTTGGAGACGTATCAGCATCCCCAAGCTTAATTCCTGCTCGTCCTCGAGTCGGTAAATGATAAAAATAGAATTTTTGATGTGGAATGCTGCCTAACATGTCATCTCATATTCTTTTCTTTTTAGCATGGACATTTGGACTTTTATATTGTTACCAAAAAAGGCTTTCGCCCCGCTTTATATATAAAGCAAACCGCCAAGAGCACACATACACGGACTAGTCCAGAACACACACACCCAAGTCACATAACGAGAAGTACCAAGGTTCTGCTGAGGGCACAACTCAACAAGCCCAAAAGAAACAAAAAAGGACGCGACCGAGGCAAGGCGTCTAATCTGGCTCCAGGGGTCGAGCGTGAATCATATAGTAGATATGATCAACATAGTGATGTTCACCATTGAAAACTACTCCATTTCACGTGATGATCGGTTATGGTTTAGTTGATTTGGATCACGCGATCACTTAGATGATTAGAGGGATGTTTATCTAAGTGGGAGTTCTTAAGTAATATGATTAATTGAACTTAAATTTATCATGAACTTAGTACCTGATAGTATTTTGCATGTCTATGTTTGTTGTAGATAGATGGCTCGTGCTGTTGTTCCGTTGAATTTTAATGTGTTCCTTGAGAAAGCAAAGTTGAAAGATGATGGTAGCAATTACACGGACTGGGTCCGTAACTTGAGGATTATCCTAATTGCTGCACAGAAGAATTACGTCCTGGAAGCACCGCTGGGTGCCAAACCTGCTGCAGGAGCAACACCAGATGTTATGAACATCTGGCAGAGCAAAGCTGATGACTACTCGATAGTTCAGTGTGCCATGCTTTACGGCTTAGAACCGGGACTTCAACGACGTTTTGAACGTCATGGAGCATATGAGATGTTTCAGGAGTTGAAGTTAATATTTCAAGCAAATGCCCGGATTGAGAGATATGAAGTCTCCAATAAGTTCTACAGCTGCAAGATGGAGGGGAATAGTTATGTCAGTGAGCATATACTCAGAATGTCTGGGTATAACAGTCACTTGATTCAACTAGGAGTTAATCTTCCAGCTGATAGCGTCATTGACAGAATTCTTCAATCACTGCCACCAAGCTACAAGAGCTTTGTGATGAACTATAACATGCAAGGGATGGATAAGACGATTCCCGAGCTCTTCGCAATGCTAAAGGCTGCGGAGGTAGAAATCAAGAAGGAGCATCAAGTGTTGATGGTCAATAAGACCACCAGTTTCAAGAAAAAGGGTAAAGGGAAGAAGAAGGGGAACTTCAAGAAGAACAACAAACAAGTTGCTGCTCAAGAGAAGAAACCCAAGTCTGGACCTAAGCCTGAGACTGAGTGCTTCTACTACAAGCAGACTGGTCACTGGAAGCGGAACTGCCCCAAGTATTTGGCGGATAAGAAGGATGGCAAGGTGAACAAAGGGACTACGGATTAAGCGGACACTGGCTAAGGACGAGGTGACGATGCGCGTGGGAAATGGTTCCAAAGTCGATGTGATCGCCGTCGGCACGCTACCTCTACATCTACCTTCGGGATTAGTTTTAGACCTAAATAATTGTTATTTGGTGCCAGCGTTGAGCATGAACATTATATCTGGATCTTGTTTGATGCGAGATGGTTATTCATTTAAATCTGAGAATTATGGTTGTTCTATTTATATGAGTAATATCTTTTATGGTCATGCACCCTTGAAGAGTGGTCTATTTTTGATGAATCTCGATAGTAGTGATACACATATTCATAATGTTGATGCCAAAAGATGCAGATTTGATAATGATAGTGCAACTTATTTGTGGCACTGCCGTTTGGGTCATATTGGTGTAAAGGGCATGAAGAAGCTCCATACTGATGGACTTTTGGAATCACTTGATTATGAATCACTTGGTACTTGCGAACCATGCCTCATGGGCAAGATGACTAAAACACCGTTCTCCGGAACTATGGAGCAAGCAACTGATTTATTGGAGATCATACATACTGATGTATGTGGTCCAATGAATATTGAGGCTCGCGGCGGGTATCGTTATTTTCTCACCTTCACAGATGATTTAAGCAGATATGGGTATATCTACTTAATGAAACATAAGTCTGAAACATTTGAAAAGTTCAAAGAATTTCAGAGTGAAGTTGAAAATCATCGTAACAAGAAAATAAACTTTCTACGATCTGATCGTGGAGGAGAATATTTGAGTTACGAATTTGGTTTACATTTGAAACAATGCGTAATAGTTTCGCAACTCACGGCACCTAGAACACGACAGCGTAATGGTGTGTCCGAACGTCATAATCGTACTTTACTAGATATGGTGCGATCTATGATGTCTCTTACTGATTTACCGCTATCATTTTGGGGTTATGCTTTAGAGACGGCCGCATTCACGTTAAATAGGGCACCATCAAAATCCGTTGAGATGATGCCTTATGAACTGTGGTTTGGCAAGAAACCAAAGTTGTCATTTCTTAAAGTTTGGGGCTGTGATGCTTATGTGAAAAAGCTTCAACCTGATAAGCTCGAACCCAAATTGGAGAAATGTGTCTTCATAGGATACCCAAAAGAAACCGTTGGGTACACCTTCTATCACAGATCCGAAGGCAAGATATTCGTTGCCAAGAACGGGTCCTTTCTAGAGAAGGAGTTTCTCTCGAAAGAAGTGAGTGGGAGGAAAGTAGAACTTGATGAGGTAACAGTACCTGCTCCCTTATTGGAAAGTAGTACATCACAGAAACCGGTTCCTGTGACATCTACACCAATTAGTGAGGAAGTTAATGATGATGATCATAATACTTCAGATCAAGTTGTTACTGAACCTTGTAGGTCAACCAGAGTAAGATCCGCACCAGAGTGGTACGGTAATCCTGTTCTGGAGGTTATGTTACTAGACCATGACGAACCTATGAACTATGAAGAAGCGATGGTGAGCCCAGATTCCGCAAAATGGCTTGAGGCCATGAAATCTGAGATGGGATCCATGTATGAGAACAAAGTGTGGACTTTGGTTGACTTGCCCGATGATCGGCAGGCCATCGAGAATAAATGGATCTTCAAGAAGAAGACTGACACTGACGGTAATGTTACTGTCTATAAAGCTCGACTTGTTGCAAAAGGTTTTCGACAAGTTCAAGGGGTTGACTACGATGAGACCTTCTCACCCGTAGCGATTCTTAAGTCTGTCCGAATCATGTTGGCAATTGCCGCATTTTATGATTATGAAATTTGGCAAATGGATGTAAAAACTGCATTCCTGAATGGATTTCTGGAAGAAGAGTTGTATATGATGCAACCGGAAGGTTTTGTCGATCCAAACGGAGCTAACAAAGTGTGCAAGCTCCAGCGATCCATTTATGGACTGGTGCAAGCTTCTCGGAGTTGGAATAAACATTTTGATAGTGTGATCAAAGCATATGGTTTTATACAGACTTTTGGAGAATCCTGTATTTACAAGAAAGTGAGTGGGAGCTCTGTAGCATTTCTGATATTATATGTGGATGACGTATTGTTGATCGGAAATGATATAGAATTTCTGGATAGCATAAAGGGATATTTGAATAAGAGTTTTTCAATGAAGGACCTCGGTGAAGCTGCTTATATATTGGGCATCAAGATCTATAGAGATAGATCAAGACGCTTAATTGGACTTTCACAAAGCACATACCTTGACAAAGTTTTGAAGAAGTTCAAAATGGATCAAGCAAAGAAAGGGTTCTTGCCTGTGTTACAAGGTGTGAAGTTCAGTAAGACTCAATGCCCGACCACTACAGAAGATAGAGAGAAAATGAAAGATGTTCCCTACGGTTCAGCCATAGGCTCTACCATGTATGCAATGCTCTGTACCAGACCAGATGTGTGCCTTGCTATTAGTTTAGCAGGGAGGTACCAAAGTAATCCAGGAGTGGATCACTGGACATTGGTCAAGAACATCTTGAAATACTTAAGAAGGACTAAGGATATGTTTCTCGTTTATGGAGGTGACAAAGAGCTCGTCGTAAATGGTCACGTCGGTGCAAGCTTTGACACTGATCCGGACGATTCTAAATCGCAAACTAGATACGTGTTTATATTGAAAGGTGGAGCTGTCAGTTGGTGCAGTTCTAAACAAAGCGTTGTAGCGGGATCTACATGTGAAGCGGAGTACATAGCTGCTTCGGAAGCAGCAAATGAAGGAGTCTGGATGAAGGAGTTCATATCCGATCTAGGTGTCATACCTAGTGCATGGGGTCCAATGAAAATCTGTTGTGACAATACTGGTGCAATTGCTTTGGCAAAGGAATCCAGATTTCACAAGAGAACCAAGCACATCAAGAGACGCTTCAACTCCATCCGGGATCAAGTCCAGGTGGGAGACATAGAGATTTGCAAGATACATACGGATCTGAATGTTGCAGACCCATTGACTAAGCCTCTTCCACGAGCAAAACATGATCAACACCAAGACTCCATGGGTGTTAGAATCATTACTATGTAATCTAGATTATTGACTCTAGTGCAAGTGGGAGACTGAAGGAAATATGCCCTAGAGGCAATAATAAAGTTATTATTTATTTCCTTGTATCATGATAAATGTTTATTATTCATGCTAGAATTGTATTAACCGGAAACATGATACATGTGTGAATACATAGACAAACAGAATGTCACTAGTATGCCTCTACTTGACTAGCTCATTAATCAGAGATGGCTATGTTTCCTAGCCATGGACAAATAGTTTTCATTTGATTAACGGGATCACATCATTAGGAGAATGATGTGATTGACATGACCCATTCCGTTAGCTTAGCACTCGATCGTTTAGTATGTTGCTATTGCTTTCTTCATGACTTATACATGTTCCTATGACTATGAGGTTATGCAACTCCCGTTTACCAGAGGAACACTTTGTGTGCTACCAAACATCACAACGTAACTGGGTGATTATAAAGGTGCTCTACAGGTGTCTCCGAAGGTACTTGTTGGGTTGGCGTATTTCGAGATTAGGATTTGTCACTCCGATTGTCGGAGAGGTATCTCTGGGCCCACTCGGTAATGCACATCACTATAAGCCTTGCAAGCATTGCAACTAATGAGTTAGTTGCGGGATGATGTATTACGGAACAAGTAAAGAGACTTGCCGGTAACGAGATTGAACTAGGTATTGAGATACCGACGATCGAATCTCGGGCAAGTAACATACCGATGACAAAGGGAACAACGTATGTTGTTATGCGGTTTGACCGATAAAGATCTTCGTAGAATATGTAGGAGCCAATATGAGCATCCAGGTTCCGCTATTGGTTATTGACCGGAGGCGTGTCTCGGTCATGTCTACATAGTTCTCGAACCCGTAGGGTCCGCACGCTTCAAGTTTGATGACGGTTTTATTATGAGTTTATGTGTTTTGATGTACCGAAGGTTGTTCGGAGTCCCGGATGTGATCACGGACATGACGAGGAGTCTCGAAATGGTCGAGACAAGAAGATTGATATATTGGACGACTATATTCGGTCACCGAAATGGTTCCGGGGGTTATCGGATATTTATCGGAGTACCGGGGGTTACCGGAACCCCCCGGGAAGCTATTGGGCCTTATGGTCCTTAGTGAAAAGGAGAGAGGGAGGCCAAGAGGTGGCGCGTGGCCCCCCTTGCCCCAATCCAAATTGGGAAAGGGAAGGGGGCGGCGACCCCCCTTCTCCTTCCTTCTCTCCACCTCCTCCTTCCCCCTTCTCCTAGTTGGAATAGGAAAGGGGGGGGGGGCAAACCTACTTGGAGTAGGATTGCCCCCCCCCTTGGGCGCGCCTCTCCCCTTGGCCGGCCCTCTCCTCCTCCCCACCTTTATATACGGAGGAGGGGGGCACCCCATAGACACAACAATTGATCTCTTGATCTCTTAGCCGTGTGCGGTGCCCCCCTCCACCATATTCCACCTCGATAATATCGTAGCGGTGCTTAGGCGAAGCCCTGCGTCGATAGAACATCATCATCGTCACCACGCCGTCGTGCTGACGGAACTCTCCCTCAAAGCTCGGCTGGATCGGAGTTCGAGGGACGTCATCGAGTTGAACGTGTGCAGAACTCGGAGGTGCCGTGCGTTCGGTGCTTGATCGGTCGGATCGTGAAGACATACCACTACATCAACCGCGTTGTGCTAACGCTTCCGCTTTCGGTCTATGAGGGTACGTGGACACACTCTCCCCTCTCATTTCTATGCATCACCATGATCTTGCGTGTGCGTAGGAATTTTTTTGAAATTACTACGTTCCCCAACATTACATCATATGGATCTCCAAGAGACCATTGTATTGAGAATCAAACGACAGAGAGGAAGCTATCTAGCTACTAACTACAGACCCGTAGGTCTACAAGAGTCTACTCACGCATCATCGGAGAGGCACCAATGGACATGAAGAACCCCTCCGTGATGGTGTCTAGATTGGATCTGGTGGTTCTGGAACTTGCGGCGGCTGAAATTGATTTTCGTCGACTCCCCTAGGGTTTCTGGAATATTGGGGTATTTATAGAGTAAAGAGGCGGTCCGAGGGGCACCCGAGGTGGGCACAGCCCACCAGGGCACGCGTGGGCCTCCAAGCGCGCCCAGGTGGGCTGTGCTCCCCTCGGAGCAGCCCCCAGGTGCTTTTTCGGCCCACTGGATGTCTTCTGGTCCAAAAAATCCACAAAAAGTTTCACTACATTTGGACTCCGTTTGGTATTGATTTCCTGTGATGTAAAAACATGCAAAAAACAGCAACTGGCACTTGGCACTATGTCAATAGGTTAGTACCAAAAAATGATATAAAATGATTATGAAACATTCAAGAATAAAAATATAACAGCATGGAACAATAAAAAATTATTGATACATTGGAGACGTATCAGCATCCCCAAGCTTAATTCCTGCTCGTCCTCGAGTAGGTAAATGATAAAAATAGAATTTTTGATGTGGAATGCTGCCTAACATGTCATCTCATATTCTTTTCTTTTTAGCATGGATGTTTGGACTTTTATATTGTTACCGAAAAAGGCTTTCGCCCCGCTTTATATATAAAGCAAACCGCCAAGAGCACACATACACGGACTAGTCCAGAACACACACACCCAAGTCACATAACGAGAAGTACCAAGGTTCTGCTGAGGCCACAACTCAACAAGCCCAAAAGAAACAAAAAAGGACGCGACCGAGGCAAGGCGTCTAATCTGGCTCCGGGGGAGGCAGAGGGGGCGGCGGCGACAGACGGACGGCCATCGAGCGAAGGTCGGCCATGAAGGCGGTGATGGCGTCTCGATCCTGAGGGCGGCTAAGCGGCCGCCAAAGCTGCAAGTAACTAGACAGTTTGAATAGAGCGTTAGTAGCCCGTCGAAGAGGAATACGCTAAATCACAAGCTTATTGCGAATCGTCCAAAGAGTCCATGCAAGCGCCCCAATCTCGAGCCACCTAATGTGGCGAGAGGGCAGAGGGGAGTTCTGGAGTTCAGCGAAGAGGTCGGGGAAGTTGGTGTGCCACCAATCCCCTCCTACAGCCTCCCTAAAGCAGATCCACATGAATTGTGCTGAGACACAGGAGAAGAAGATGTGATTCGAATATTCGGGGGTACCACACAGAGGACAGAGGCCGGACCCAGGGCCATTGCGTTTGCGGACCTCCACCCCAGACGAAATCCTACCACAGATCCATTGCCACATGAATATCCGAATTTTCAATGGCAGGCGGATGGACCAGACCGCAAGGAAGGGGGAGGAGCGGAGGAGGGAGCGATGGCCGAGTAAAGGGACCTGGTGGAGAATTGTCCTGAGGGCTCAAGACGCCACCGAACCTCGTCCGGGCCAGCATCCACCACCGGCTCGTGGAGAGCGACGCAATCAAGCAGCTCAAGCCACGCGGCAGCTTCCGGAGGCCCAAATGGCCTCTGGAAGGCGAGGCGTCCTAAGTCAATAAGGGCCCTCTCAACTGAGATCAAGGGGGTGACAGCAATGGAGAAGAGGTCAGGGAAGCGGGCCGCAAAGGGGGAGTCTCCCGCCCAACGGCCGAACTAGAACAACGTCGCCATACCCGAACCAACCGAGATGGAGGTCCCAATACGGAGGACGGGCAGCAGTTCGACGACCGATTGCCAAAACTGGGAACCGCCGGACCTTTGACAAAAGGCGAGGGGCCATCCGCGCAGGTACTTGTTCCGGATAATGTCAAGCCAGAGACCACCATGCCCTTGCGAAATGCGCCAAAGCCAGCGGGTGAGGAGGGCAATATTCATGCGCTTAGAGCACATGATACCGAGGCCTCCCTGTTCCCGGGGCTTGCAGATGTCCGGCCAGCTAACCATGTGGTACTTCTGCTTATTGTTGTCGCCAGCCCAATAGAAGCAAGATTGGATTTTGGCGATCTCATGGTGAAGGGTCTCATGGAGGCTATAGAAGCTCATAAGAAACAGGAGGAGGCTAGAGAGGGAGGAGTTAATGAGGATCGTCCGAGCCGCCTTCGACAGCCACCTACCCTGCCAAGGCTCCGTGCGAGTTTGCAACTTGGCAACCGTGGGGCGCAAGTCCGCGAAGGTGAGCCGAGAGTCACTGATGGGGGTTCCCAAGTACGTCGTGGGGAAGGAGCCGAGGCGGCAGTTGAGGCGGTTGGTGATGTCGAGGGCTTCAGCCGGAGAATAGCCCATTACTATCACATCACTCTTGTCGAAGTTGATCTTGAGGCCAGACATTTGTTGGAAGCATAGGAGGAGGAACTTGAGGTTAGCGATGTCCGTGTCCGAGCCTTCGACCATGATGATGGTATCGTCGGCGTATTGGAGCATGGAAATCCCGGAGCCGCTAGCCAGATGAGGGGTAATCCCACGAATATGGCCTGCGGCTTTGGCCTTATCTAGGATGGCGGCCAGCGCGTCCACCACCATATTGAACAGGAACGGAGAGAAAGGATCGCCTTGTCTAACCCCACAGAGAGTGGGGAAGTAAGGGCCAATCTCCCCATTGATGTTCACGACGGTGCGACCGCGGGACACCATCTGCATCACCCGGGTGATCCCTCGATCATCGAAGCCCTTCCGGAGCAATACTTCCCGAAGGAAGGACCAACTAACAGTGTCGTAGGCCTTATGAAAGTCGATTTTCAGGAAGACTGCCTTGAGGTGTTTAGAGCGGACCTCATGGAGGACTTCATGAAGAACTAGCACCCCGTCCAGGATATATCGCCCTTTCACGAAGGCGGACTGGTTGGGGGGGGGGGTAATGAGGTCAACTAGCAGGGTCATCCCTATTGGCGTACCCTTTCGCTAGAATCCGGAAGATCACATTGATCACCGTGATCGGGCGAAACTGGCGAATGTCGGAGGCCCCCGACACTTTGGGAATGAGCGAAATGATCCCATAGTTGAGGCGACCAAGGTCGATGGTCCCAACGTAAAACTCGTCAAAGATGGCCATGATTTCTGGCTTAATCACATTCCAGAAGGTCTGGAAGAATTTAACCGGAAGGCCGTCCGGTCCCGGGGCCGAGGAGGGGTTCATGCCTCTAATGGCCGCCCAGACCTCATACACGGAAAATGGGGCCGTGAGAGCCGCATTCTCCTCAGCGGAGACAAGCTGGCGGCCAGACCAGCAATCGTGTGCTAGAGAGAGACCGCTCCTAGGAGATGCGGAGAATAGGGATCGGTAGAACCCGTCGACATGGGCCCTAATGTCCCTCGGGGACTGCAGAAGGGACGGGCCGTCCTAGAGGAGAGGGACGGTGTTGCTTTGACGACGCCCATTCGCTATGGCCTGAAAGTAGGCAGTGTTCGCGTCGCCCTTCAGGACCCATTTCTGGGAACCCCGCAAGCGCCAATAAGCCTCCTCGCCCGTGTAGATGATGGAGAGTTGGTCCTCCAGGTCATACCAGGAGAGCCACTCATCAGGGGAGAGGCCGACCGTGTCAGCATGTGGAGATCGAGAGCCTGAATGGAGGTCAGCAAGGCCTTTTTCCGCTCGCGGAGGTCGCGACCCAGGTTGGCACCCCACCCCTTCATGAACTGTCGGCCGCGTTTTGGCACAGAGTTGCCAAGAGTCAATAGCCGAGGGGGCGGAGGTGGGGAAGAGACCTAGTCTCCACCCAGCGAGCCCTAACAGCCTCCACGAATCCAGTTTGGGACAGCCAGAATGTCTCAAACCAAAATCGTGGAGGGATCGGAGGTCGCTCGTCGGAGGAGGACAAGAGAAGAGGAACATGGTCGGAGCCGATCCGAGTGATGGCCCGGAGGGAAGCCAGAGGGCAGAGGAGGTCCCATTCCGGGGAGACTAAGACTCGGTCCAGGACGGACTGGGTCGGGGAGGCTTGCCGATTGGTCCAGGTGAACCTGGCACCAATCCTGTCTATCTCGCGAAGACCAAGATCGGCAATGTAGTCATTAAACATTTGCATACATGCAAAGTTGACGTGGTCATTGCTCTTGTCTTCCGCGAAGCGGAGGAGGTTAAAATCGCCCCCGACAACCACGGGCAGGGAGGCCGAAGAGACCTTCCGGTTAAGCTCCTCGAGGAAGGACGCGGATCTACTGTGGTCAGCCAGGACGTAGACGATGATAACCTCCCATTTGAAATTCAGGGCCCGTTCATAAAGCTCCATACTAACAAATAACTAGCCCCGATCCATACTCCCCACCTCGAAGGTGGCATCCTTCACACCTAGAAGGATGCCACCCGAATGGCCGGCATTCCCACTAGAAGGGAGCCAGTGCCACGCGAAGAGGTGGGAATTTAGCCTATCAAGTTCCGGCAAGGAGAAGTCAGAGCGCATGGTTTCCTGGATCGCCACTATGTCAATATGCTCATCGCGCAAGTACTCGATGAGTTTGCGGCGTCGACCATCATGGACGAACCCGCGGATGTTCCAGAATAAGGCACGCATTAAGGAGCCATTGGGGGGCTACTTGACCCCAGGACACGGGAAGCGCTTTGGGCACGGAAAATGGCAGTGCGAGAGCGGGTGCGGCCACGAGGCTCGGCTGCCACCACCGGGGGGCGGCCAGCAGCCCTACGGGGCTGTGACGGTGCAGCCGCCGGAGAAGGGGCCGGGGGGATGGAGGGGACGAGGAGGGCCTGGCGGGCCTCCGCCAATTTTCCATCAAGAATCTTGCGAGCCTGGATGGCCGCAATCTGCACTAAGGGGGGAGTGGCTTCCCCCCTGAAAACGATCGCAGAGTCTGACGCAACCTTCACAAGGTGACCAAGTGGGACCGCTTCGAGCGCAGAAAATGAGCAAGTAGAAGCAGAGGGGGGGTGGGGCGGCAAGCGTACCTGGCTCCAGGTTTCGGGCAGCGGCCCGAAGCTCCGCCCGCTCGGGGATGGGCAGAGCTGGGCTACCATCTGGCCGGGCGGCCACAAGCCGGACACTCCGTCGCGAGGCCGTCATCGGGGGTGGAGGAGGACCGACCACGGCGGGAGTTAGCCGCGGACCGTGGGGGAGGGGGCTGGGAAGCCACCGGGGTGGTCACCCGAGTCCCTCCCTCCCCGTCGGGGTCAGCCGCAGCCGCGAGGAGGAGTGCCAGCTGGGTGCAGTCGAGGCGCAGGGGGGATGGAGCTAAAGCTGGCGGCGCGGGCTTAGAGGCGGGAGGAACTCCGGTTACCGCCGGCAGCGGAGACGGTGTGGGAGTGGCTGCCGGGGGTGGTGGGGGGTCCTCAGGGACCAGCGCCAGGGAGGGCGAGCTGGAGTGCGGAGCGAGTCGTCCTGGAGCGCCAGCGAGAGGGTGGCCAGGGGGGTGCACGCCGCGACTTGGGTCCCAGCCGTAGGGGAGGCCGGGATGGAGGTGGTCGGCTGCACACCTAGGGCCGGCTTGGCAGGGAGAGCGTCGGGGGAGCGCGGTGAGGAAGCCGGGGCGATGATGAGGCTGATGTCGGAGGCATCACTCCCCTTGGAGGCGACATCAGACGGAGAGGGGGGAAGCACAGCAAGCCCAGCCTGCCGCCCCCACGGCTCGAGGACGGGGCCGGGCGAGTCGGCGAGGGGGAGCGGGAAGGGCTGTCCTCCGACCCCTCCTCCTCGTCGGAGTGGTGCGGGCGAGGATGATGACGATCGCGGTAGTTATCCTGGGACCCAGGAGGGGCGTCAAGAGGGGCGTCGTCGAAGAAGCGGGGCCGACCCACGTGGTTGGGCGGCTCGGGAGCAATGCGGAGATGAAATCCCTGGTCGTTGAAGAAGACACGGATGGTGGCGCACAACTTAGAGGAGTCGAGGCACTTGACTTTGACTCGCACCTCCTCCTCCTTATGGAGGGAAAGCTCATCAACCACCACCACCTTGCCAAGGATCCGAGACATATTGCGGATCATCCGCTCGGACCGGCCAATGTCAGGAAGCTCGGCGACCAGGATCCAAGCAGTGTCAAGGACCGCGACGGCCTTGGGATCGAGGATCGGCTCGGAGATGTCGAAGACCAGCTTGTTGAGGGTGAGAGTGATCTGGTCACTGCGCGTGGCATAGCCGTGGCTGAGAGCATCGGGGAAGACCACCGAGAAAGCGCCACCGGTGGTGATGGTGGCCTGCCAGTCCCATTGGCGACGATAGAGGTGGTTGAGCTCAGCCTCAATCATCTCGGGGGAGGAGACACCATCAACCACCGTTACGAGCGCCTGGAGGGAGGGGGAGGGGACGTCTGGGAGCTCGATGTGGAAGAACCCCAACCCCTCAATCCCGTGGCCGTACATCATCAACTCCTCGTCGATAGGCTTGTCCGGGCACAGCAGGGCGGGGTGGGAGGGATCCTTGCAGATGTAGCAGCATGGGGGGTTGACACAATTGACCTGAGAATGACCCGCAACGCCGCAATTGAAGCGCGGCGGACCGGGGCGGCCAGACACAGGACCAGAGGCGGCAGCGAGGCCGGAGGCCGGCACGGAAGCCGCCTATTGGTTGGCCCGAGCCTGCCCGCGCCTCTTCTTCTTCTTGGCCACGCCCGGGCGACCACGGGCCTAGTCACCCCCACCACCACCGGCGGCGGGAGGACCAGAGGAGTTAGCGGCATGTGGCGGGACATATTTCCGGGCCGGAGCAACAGCGGGTTGGGGAGGCGCACGCGGGGAGAGAGGACGGGGCGGGCGGGGAGGGGACTGGCTGCGCTCCCGGCACCGAGTCGGGGAAGGGGCCTACGGGCCCTGAGGGGCAGGCCGGCCACCCGGCGCGAACGGGCCAACACCTCGCGGCCCACCAGGGCACGGCCCAGGACAGGGGATGGGGCACCGCGTGGAAGGGTTTCCCCTTCGCAGGGAGGTGCCTCCGCCGCCGCCGTCACCGGGGCAAGGGGAGGCGAGTCCGCCGGCCAAGGGCGACGAGGGAGGGAGAGCGGGCGGAGCTGACGACCGTAGGAACCAAACGCGGCGATGAAGGGCCGAAACGGAGAGCAACGGGCCACTACCACGCTGGCAGACGGGGAGGCAGGGAGGGCCGAAGGTGCCGCCGGAGCCGGCCGAGGGGGAGGGGGGCGCAGTGGACGGACGCCAGGAGGAACGAGCCATTCCCATGTCGGACCGGTCCGCCACTCCCCAGGAGCGGCATCGGCGATCTCCCGAGCCCCGCAAGGCTGCACCTTGGCCCCGAGGCGGACGAGCAGAGCTCATCGGCCGGTTCTACGAGCGCCGCCGTGAGCCGGAGGCAG
>NC_057796.1:88560138-88664177 GCF_018294505.1 Triticum aestivum | reverse complement strand
CAATCGGGGGGGCTCGTCTTCCTCGGTGAGGTCCTCCCAACGGATCCGCGGCAGCGCCTCGTGGGAGGCCGGGGCGGCGAGGAGATAGGCGACGCAGGCGGAGGGGAAGGCGGGCGGGGGTCCGACGAGGAACCGAGCGAGGAAAGGACGCCGGGGGCGGGGGCGCATTGCCAGAGTTGCCAGAGCCCGAAGCCTGCATCGCCAGAGCGTCAGCCAGCTCTAGTTTCCCCGGATCGCTTTCACTACCATCTGCTCCTCGACCGCTGCCGACATTGGGTCTCCGCCGCGCGATGGCTTGGTGAGCGGCTATGGTGGATGTGACCACACGCTAGCGAGATCGGACCAAGATCTCGCCGTGTGGGGTGGGAAGGGGACTAGGGAGCTTGTGATGCCTAAGCCGGTGCGTGCTTCCCGCGGTGATGCGTCGCTGTGCTGGGGGTGGGGAGTAGTAGGAGGACTGTGGAGAGAGGGAGGACTTCCCCTCACTTTTATATTGTTCAAAGCAATAGTCTAGTTCTGACATGATAACTTAAATACTCAAGCATATCAACAAGCAACCATGTCTTTCAAAATGTCAACGGTAAAATAAGTTATCCCTAGCCCATCATGCTCAAACGTTGATCCATTCATGAAACACACTCGCATATTAGCTACACCCAATGCTCAAGTACGATCATAGTGCCTCCTAATTCGTGCTTTATAAGAGAAGATGGAGACTCAAATTAAAAATAAAAATTGCATAAAGTAAAAAAGAAAGGCCCTTCGCAGAGGGAAGTAGGGATTTTTAGAGGTGCCAGAGCTCAAAGCAAAAACTTAGAGATAAAAACATTTTGAGAGGCATACTTTTCCCACCAACGAAAACGACTTAGAGCTCCCAACACTTTCCATGCTAGATATATCATAGGCGGTTCCCAAACAGAAAATAAAGTTTATTTCTTTTTCAACCATACTTTCACTTTCCATGGCTAACCGTATCCATGGGTGCCCTCCATACCAACACTTTCCAAGGAATTTATTATTTGACAACATAAAGTAAATTCATTTTTCATTTCGGGACTGGGCATCCCTATTACCTTTGCCTTACTCTCGTGCAATGACAAGTGAATAAACACTCATCGTGAGAATAATACATCTAGCATGGAAAATATTGGCCACCCCTCACCGCCTCGCGAGCGGTACGAGCACACAAAAGAGAAATTTATTTTGAAAATTTGAGATGGCACATACAAATTTGCTTAGAACGACAAAAGAATACCGCATATAGGTAGGTATAGTGAACTCATATGGAAAAACTGGTTTAAAGGATCTTGGATGCACAAGTAGTGATCATACTTAGTGCAAAATGAAGGCTATCAAAAGATTGAGAAGCGACCAACCAAGAAACAAATAATCTCATAACCGAGCATTGAGCATAATTAACACCGAATAATGCACCACAAGTAGGATGTAATTTCATTGCATAACTATTGACTTTCGTGCTTGCATAGGGAATCACAAACCTTAAACCAATATTCTTACTAAAGCATAATTACTCACAACATGACTCACATATCACATCATCATATCTCAAAACTATTACAAGGAATCAAGTTTATTTTGTCCAATGATCTTCATGAAATTTTTTGTTATATCCTTCTTGGATATCTATCAATTTGGAACTAATTTTCATGTGTTGCTGTTGATAAGCTCAAACAAATATAAGTGAAGATCATGAGCATAATATTTCTTTCTCTCAAATTAATTTAAGTGAAGCAAGAGAGAATTTCTTGAAAATTTTACTAACTCTCAAATAAATCTAAGTGAAGCAAGAGAGCATTTCTTCAAAAATACTAAAGCACACCGTGCTAAAAAAGATATAAGTGAAGCACTAGAGCAATTCCATAGCTCATAAAAATTTAAGTGAAGCATAGAGAGTAATTCTAACAAGTCATGGCATAATTTTGGCTCTCTCAAATAGGTGTCTCCAGAAAGGAATCAAGACTTAAAACAAAAATAAAATCAAGCAAAGACTCATATCATACAAGACGCTCCAAGAAAAACTCATAGTATGTGACGAATAAAAATATAGCTTCGAGTAAAATACCGATGGTCGTTAGAAGAAAGAGGGGATGCCACTCGGGGCATCCCCAAGCTTAGTTGCTTGCTTCTCTTTGGATAGTAGCTTGGGATGCCATGGGCATCCCCAAGCTTAGGCTCTTCTTACTCCTTATTCCTTCATCCATCGTAACATCACCCAAAACTTGAAAACTTCAATCACACAAAACTCAACAAAACCTTCGTGAGACCCGTTAGTATAAGAAAACAAATCACTACTATAAAATACTGTT
This sequence comes from Triticum aestivum, assembly GCF_018294505.1. Taxonomy (NCBI): domain Eukaryota; kingdom Viridiplantae; phylum Streptophyta; class Magnoliopsida; order Poales; family Poaceae; genus Triticum; species Triticum aestivum. Next base: position 88,661,850 of record NC_057796.1, on the reverse strand, counting down.
GCAACCCATTCATATTTTATTCTTGCACTATATCTACTGTATTCCAACTTCGCTATGGCAAAAAAGCTTCAAACAAAACCATAGAATCATCAAAACAAGCACACAACGCAAAGAAAACAGAATCTGTCAAAAACAGAACAGTCTGTAGCAATCTTGATATTTCGAATACTTCTGAAACTCCAAAAATTCCGAAAAATTAGGAAGACCTAAGCAATTTGTGTATTAATCTTCTGCAAAAAGAATTGATATTTTATCACGCTTCTATTAAAAATGAAAATTATTTTCGTGAGTGCGAAAGTTTATGTTTTTCAGCAAGATCAAACAACTATCACCCAAGAAGATCCTAAAGGCTTTGCTTGGCATAAACACTAATTAAAACACAAAAAATACAATAATAACAGTAGCATAATTATGCAAACACTCAAGAACAGAAAGAAAAAGACAAAAACAAATTTTATTCATTGGGTTGCCTCCCGACAAGCGCTATTGTTTCACGCCCCTTGCTAGGCATAAAGCAAGGGTCTAAGTTTTGTCGTCTTTGTTTCTAGATCCATAAGATGCCCTCATGATTGATTCATATGATGGCCTAATTCTTGTTCTAGGTAAGTGTTCCATACCCTTCCTTAGTGTAAATTGAAACTTAATATTGCCTTCTTTCATATCAATCATGGCATCGATAGTGCGTAAAAACGGTCTACCAAGGATAATTGGACAAGACAGATTGCAATCAATATCAAGAACAATAAAATCTATGGGCACATAATTCCTATGTGCAAGAATAATAACATCATTAATTCTTCCCATAGGATTTTTAATAGTAGAATCCGCCAAGTGCAAATTTAAAGAGCATTCTTCAATATCCGTAAGACCAAGCACATCAGATAAAGATTTCGGAATTGTAAAAACGCTAGCACCCAAGTCACACAAAAGCAAAACACTCATAATTTGACTTTGATAGTAGGTTCCCACTCATCATGTAATTTTCTAGGAATTGAAACTTCTAATTCCAACTTTTCTTCTAAATCTTTCATCATAGCATCAACAATATGTTTAGTAAAAGCTTTATTCTGTTCATAAGCATGGAGTGAATTTATCATGGATTGCAACAAAGAAATACAATCAATCAAAGAGCAACTATCATAATTAAAGTCTTTGTAATCCAAAAGAGTGGGCACACCACTAGTTAAAGTTTTGACCTCTTCAAACCCACTTTTATAAATTTTCTCAACAAGATTTTCACCCTCCGAATTATCGGGACGCCTTCTAGCTAAAGTTGACTCTTCTTCAGTCCCTTTTTAACCAATCTTAATTTTACTAAACAAGGAATCAATAGGAGAAACACCAATCATTTTAAGATCTTCATCACTTTTATGAAAACAATCACTAGAAAACGCCTTTCTAAAAATTCTCTTCTAGCTCTAAGCATAGCAGTTCTTTTCTTAATTTCATCCATAGAAAACATAAAGAGCTTTAACTGATTCCTCAACCTTAGGCACACAAATTTTCATCTTGAGATTTTCCACATCACAAGAAATTCTATCAACACTTCTAGACAAATCATCAATCTTATTCAACTTTTCTTCCATTGTAGTGTTGAAAACTTTTTGAGTGTTGATAACTTTTTTAATATTATTCTCAAGATCATAGGTGTTCCTATTATTATAAGAAGGATTTACAAAGGAATTACCATAATTATTAGAGGAATTACTAGGAAAAGGCCTAGGATTAAAATTACCTCTATAAGCATTGTTATTGAAATTGTTTCGTGAGATAAAATTCACATCTACGGCATCACTATTTTGCTCAATCAAAGTAGGCAAAGGCATATCATTGAAATCAATAGGATCACTTTTACTAGCAACCAATTTCATAAGAGCATCAACCTTTTCACTCGAAGAAGAAATTTCTTCAACTGAATTAACTTTTTTACTAGTAGGAGCTCTTTCGGTATGCCATTGTGAATAATTTGCCATGATGTTATCAAGAAATTTGGCGGATTCACCCAAAGTAATTTCCATAACAGTACCACCCGTGGCGGAATCTAAAAGATTAGGAGAAACAAAATTCAACCCCGCATAATCTTTTTGTATGATCATCCAAAGATTTAACCCATGAGTTGGGCAATTCCTTAGCATCATTTTCATCCTTTCCTAAGATTGTGCAACATGCTCATGTTCAAGCTACTTGAAATTCATGATCTGGGTTCTAAGGGAAATAGTTTTCGCGGGCAGAAAATACTTAGTGATAAAAGCATCTTTGCACCATTTCCAAGAATCAATACTATTGTGAGGCAAAGAAAAAAAACCAAAATTTTGCATCATCTCACAAAGAAAACGGAAATAATTTCATCTTCACAACATCATTGTCCACATCTTTTATCTTTTGCATATCGCATAATTTCACAAATGTGTTAAGATGGGACGCGTCATCCTCATTAGGAGCACCGGAGAATTGATCTTTCATAATAAGATTCAGCAAAGCGGTATTAATATCACAAGATTCCGCACTAGTGATGGGAGCAATCGGAGTGCCAATAAAAGAATTGTTGTTGGTATTTGAGAAATCACACAACTTGGTGTTCTCTTGAGTCATTGTGACTACGCAACAAGATTGCACTCAAAAATAGATCCGGCAAGAAAATGGCGAACAAAAAAGAAGGCGAATGAAACGGCAAATTTTTGTGAAGTGGGGAGAGGAAAATGAGAGGCCAATGGCAAATAATGTAAATTGCAAGGAGATGATATTTGTGATTAGGAACCTGGTAGATGTTGATGATGTCTCCCCGGCAATGGCACTAGAAATTTCTTTTGATGTCTGCTAGACTACGTCGGTATTTCCCCAAGGAGGAAGGGATGATTCAGCACAGCGACTGTACGTATTTCCCTTAGTGATGAGACCAAGGTTATCGAACCAGTAGGAGAACCAAGCAACACTACATGAACGGCACCTGCACACAAATAACAAGTACTCGCAACCCGATGTATTAAAGGGGTTGTCAATCCCTTTCGGGTAACGGCGCCAGAAATTGGCAAACAGATGTGAGAAAGTTGTGATAATTTGATAGATGGATCTCGCAGGAACGCGAGATAAAATAAATTGCAGCAAGGTATTTTTGTATTTTTGGTTTAATAGATCTGAAAATAAAAGCAGATAAAATAGATCGCAAAGGCAAATATATTAAAGAAGAGACCCGGGGGGCATAGGTTTCACTAGTGGCTTCTCTCGAGAAAAATAGCAAATGGTGGGTAAACAAATTACTGTTGGGCAATTAATAGAACTTCAAATAATCATGACGATATCCAGGCAATGATCATTATATAGGCATCACGTCCAAGATTAGTAGACTGACTCCTGCCTGCATCTACTACTATTACTCCACACATCGACCGCTATCTAGCATGCATCTAGTGTATTAAGTGAAAGAACATGCGGTGCCCCCATGTTTGGTTTTGGTAATTGATGACAATCTCTATGGACTAATGGTTGCCTTGAGTTATATTTGAAGGATTTGTCCATAGGCTTTTCTTGAAGTCGATGTGTTGGTTTCAAAGAGTTCATGGATTTATCCAAAGATTGGTCATGTGAGAGTTGAGCTTATTGCAAGCATGTCTTGAAGAACAAGATTGTGTGAAGATTCGAGTTTACCTTCAAGACATCATCCTAATGAAGAGAATTGGAAAGATGCAAGGTTGATCAAGACTAAGTACAGAGAGTGGTTCAAGTTGATCAACACACAAAGTGCACAAGTTGTACCGAGAGGGATCAAGTGATCCCATGGTATGGTAAGCATTGTCCATTACGCTTTGTGTACTAACCCATGGTCTACATGAGAGTTCTGTGTGGGGGTTGGGTATGTTTCCACGGTCTTGCGTCAAGAGGAAAATCTCATACAACCCATGGAGGATGACATCAAGTGGTGATCGTCATCAAGTTTGCAGTGTGCAAGTTCAAGTGGAGCAACACGAAGAGTGGCTCACCCATAATGGAGTATGGGGGAGCAATCCATTGTGGTGTCAATGGAATTGTGAAGATGTGCCGAAGAGTGGCTCACCCATAGTGGAGTATGGGGGAGCAATCAACTAGTCTTCATCAAGCCAACACAATCAAGAAAGGTGGTCCAACTTGAGGAAGTCAAGATCGTCATCATCTAGCTCAAGTGGACTATGTGCAAGGAAAAGGTTTGCCCTTGATAGGTTTTCTATTTTACCGGTCTCATGGTGGTAGTTGGGAGGCCGGGTTGTAGAATCGATTGCCGTACTATCAAGGGGGGCTCTCTAGTGAGTAGCTTGATCGTATCGTTCATCGAGAGCTCAAACCATTGCATCCTTGCATCATCTCTCTTGGTTCTTGTTTGGTTCTTCTCCTTGTGAGATTTGGAGCTTATGGTCATCTTCATGACAAGCTCGAGTTCATCGAAAACCGATTTCATATGCATCTTCTTTTGTGTTTTCGGTGTTGGAGTTTTTACCGGTCTTATTTGAGAAAGTGTCGTGGAATTGTCACGGCAGATGTCCTTGAGCTAGGACTTAGTCGTGGAGCCATCGCAACTAGGAAGCTTGAAGGGGTTAATGCGGGACAAGGAACACGAGGGTTTATACTGGTTCGGCCCCTTACGGTGAAGGTAAAAGCCTACGTCCAGTTGAGGTGGTATTGATTAGGGTTACGATCACCAGGGAGCTAAACTGCTATGCCCGGCTTTCGATGAGATTGTTCTTGTTCCTAAACCGCTGCCGGGTCGTCCCTTTATATAGGGAGGCTGACGCCCAGCAGCTCTCAGAGTCCCGGCCGGCTCATAAGAGTGTCCGGCTCGGACTCTCAACTATTCTTGCCTTACACTACAAGTTCTAACATAATAATGATTGTAACTACGGGCCTTAAGCCATCTCCGGGTCTTGAGCCCATCTTTGGCCCACCGTCTTTAAGCTTGGCGCCGGGCTTCTGGTAGTGACCATATGAGTAACCCGGCCCCTCCTGGCGGGTGACTCTAAGGTCTATATCCTCAACATTAGGCCCCAGATTGATTTGAGCCGGCTCATGTCAATCTTCCATTCCTTCGACAGAAAATCTCCGGCTTACAATTGTGTGAAGGCCATAACCCGGCGTGACATCATCCTCTGGACTCCGGATAATCCGCCGTGACATCATCTTCCATTAAGCCTGTTCTTTACTCCGCCAGATTCGGAACGGATCTTTACATTTACTGTCATCCCAAAAATCGAGGCGTTTCGTGGGGAGATAACCACGCCGCGGTCTCCTTGATCCTCGCGCCCGCTTTATGAGTTTGCCTTATAAATAGGCCGGCCCGACGGCCCTTTCTCATTCTCCTTCCTTTGTCGTCTCCTTCCTCTCACTGCCCGTGCTGCTCGAGCTCCGCCGCCGTCACCGCTGCGGGTCTTCTCGTCGTCACCAGCTTAGGCCGCTGCATCACCCTGATCGGACCAGAGGAACGCGACAACCTCCGCAGCTCTCCAGCTCCTGTAAGTCCTGCTTGTCCTGTAGATTGGATCAGCCGTAGGGTTCGAGCAGTTCGTCCGTGTTCTTCGCCACCACCCGCGAGTTCTTGGTAGTTTTCCTTTTTACTGCCTCTTTCTGATCTCAGGATAGTATAGAACCAATGCGGCGGCCGTTTAGCACTCATTTCTAATGTAAGCAGATCCCTTTTTACTGCATAGGAGCCTCGTTCGAGCCCAAGAGCTTCTCCAGCGTCTGTTTTTAGGTCTAGAACTTTTCCTTTTAGCCGACTGTTTTGATCCAAAATTTTTACTGCGATGTGTGAAACCTGTTTATCACACTTAGTAAAAAAAACTGCAATCATTGAATCTCGGCGGTTTATATTTCCGGCTTAAAGAAACCACGCGCCATAGAACCTTCCGGCTTAAAGAAAACCATGCGCCACAAAAATTTCCGGCTTAGCTGTGATAAGGCCTGTAGACAATCAAATTATTCTCAACCCCTCGGCAGCTTAAATAGCCCGATGCACTTAAGTGTATACCCTTATAAGCCGCCATCTTGATATTGAACTGTAGATTTCCTCCAGCTCATAATTAACCCGGACGTTTTTTTTTCTTTTATCATAGACCGCCAACTTTCACCATGCCTCCCAAAGCTCCCATTACTTGCAACTGGATGAGGTCCAATGTCACCAATGAGACCCTAGCAGATTTTGTTAAGGCTGGATATCTGCCCAAGAAGGATGTCATGTCCTACCGTGCCCCTGGCCTGTCAGAAGAGAGGCCACAGCCAAAGGATGGGGAGGTAGTGATTTTTGCGGATCACATGAGCCGGGGCTTCGCACCGCCCGGCTTAAAGTTTTTTAGGGACGTGCTCAACTTCTTCGACTTGCGGCCTCAAGATATAGGACCCAACTCAGTATCCAACATCTGCAATTTTCAAGTCTTCTGCAAGGTTTACCTTGGAGAAGAACCTAGTTTGCTGCTCTTCAGAGAGCTTTTTTATTTAAACCGTCAGAATGAGTGCGCCAATGGGCCAAGTCTGGAATTAGGTGGTATCTCCATCCAGCGGCGTAGGGACTGCCTTTTCCCTTACGCAGAGCCGCCGAGCCACCCAAAGGACTGGAACATGACTTGGTTCTACTGCCAAGATACGTCCCCGGCTGATGAAAGCCCGCTGCCCGGCTTTCGCCCAACACGTCTGGAGCCGACTCACCCACTGTCGGACAAGCTGACTCAAGCGGAGCGCCAGCCTCTGCTCCCCACTATCAACAAGATCAAGGCTCTCCTGGGCAATGGTCTGAACGGAATCGACCTGGTCCGGGTCTGGATCTCATGGCGGGTGATCCCATTGAGCCGCCGCCCCGGCTTAATGTGTGAGTACACAGGACGAAAGGATGACCCTCAGAGACACAGCCGCAATGATCTTCCAGAAGACGTTGCAGAGGAGATGACCAAGGCTCTGTTAAACGAGAGCCTGGCAGACTGCGGAAGGACCGGGTTAGCCCCCTTCTGCAAGACCAACCCAGCCCCAGCGGTAAGCCGCCGACTTTAACTTTTTATCTACTTCTGCATGTAACCTTCATCTGAACCGTTTGAAGAATTCATCATTGTACTTTTCAGGCTAATGATAAGTTCTGGCAGGTCAAATATGACCATGAGGCGGCTAAGAAGGCCAGGAAGGCGAAGAAAGCCGCCAAGAAAACCGCCCCTCGCAAGAAAGGGAGCAGGCCTACTGCCTCCGAGCTGATGCAATTAAGCGACAGCTCCGAGTCAGAGGTAACCCCTGAGTCTTTTAAGTCCTTGCTATATTCACTGTTTGTTTGCTGTCCGCCTTATCAATACTTGCTCATTGACAGGATGACACCGGCGCCAGTAACCCGGTGGTTGAAGAGGTAATGTCACTTTCCTCCGACTCGGAGCCCTTGCCACAGCTGAAAGTCCGAAGGGTAACCCGGAAAATAAGCTTTTCACATCCTTCAGCTTATCAAGACCCTCAATTTATTTTGAAGCGACAGGTTCATGAAAGCCGGCGTCATACCCGGACCAACAAGGACACCGACCTCTCCGCCGGGTTACCCGACGCAACAAGGAAGCGCCGAACTGAGGTTATTTCCCACTTGTACCCTTTTCATCCGTTGGCGGGTGTTATCTGTCAGCCACTCAATTCCTCTGACTCCAATTATCAGGAGACCTCCCCCTCTTCGGGCGACTCTATGCAGTCGAGTCTTCCGACTTTCAAGACCGCGCCCGGGTAATGACAACCATCTCATATTATATTTGTTTGTACTTACTCTTTTTGTGCTTAACGTTTCTGTCCTTTTAGCGCCCAGGCAAAGCTCACCAAAAGAGCGAAGAAGACCAAGTCAGCCGGAGTGCCGGATTTGCCTGAACCGGAGGTGACGGCTCAAGAACCGTCAGCTGCCTCCACCCCCGAAGCCACCACTCCAATGGACACGGCACCTGAGGCCACTGCCCCGACTACCAAGGCAACGACCGAAGCTTCTATTAACCCGGAGGCCTCCGGCTCAGCTCCACCAGCAGACGACCCGGACGTGGTAATCACCCGGACGGAGTTCGTTGAGCCGGGGAGACCTACCGTGCTGGCCAAGTGCTCCGCTAAGGGGGAGTTGCTGCCGCCCCACCGGGTGAACCTGGACCTCTCCGACTACACCAACTTGAGCATTGGAGAGCTCGTCTCTGGCTACATCAGCCAAGTGCACAAGAGCCGGGACGCAGAGGTCGCTATGGTGAACCAGTTCCAGCAAAAATCTGAGGTATCATTCTGCTGTCCTCTTACTTACTGCATAGTTACCTTTGCCATGATAGCCCCCAAGTCGACGACTTATGAGTGAATATGTTGTAGACTTAGGTTCCGGCTTACTCAATTGAGCCGGCAGTATGTAGATAGATACGATCAATATGCATTAGCCCCCAAGTGCCAAGTGTCTTTGCTTGGAAAACGCTTGGGACTTATATAATGACTGTTAATAACCCGGAAATGTATGCAGGCTGTTGGCAAGAAGCTAGAGGCGGACCTTGCGGATCTCAAGAGCCGGCTGAAGACGCAGGAGATGGAGACCCAGAAGGCAAACGCCAAGTTTGTATCCAGCATCGCCGCTCAAGAGAAGCTGAAGACAGAATTTGATGCTGAGCGGAAAGCCTGGGCCGAAGAGAAGGCCGCACTGGTGACCCGGGCGGAACAGGCGGAGAAGGCTCTCTCTGAGAAGACCGCCGAGCTCTCTGGCCTAAAGCTCCAGGTTTCCCAAATGTTGGCCGCCATCTTCGGTAAGTCACCTCACCGGCTTTCATCAAGTTTAGAATGTTTATATCTCATGATTCATCCTTGTCGCCGGTTTATCTGATTCTGTTAAATAGGTCCCAGAAGTGCCAACCTCAACCAGAGCGTGGTCACCAAGCTAAAGGCCGTGTATACCCTGGTGGAGCAGCTCTACACCGGGTCACAGCGTGCCTTAGCTGTGGTGGCCCTATCCAACGAGGTGCCGACTCACCTGGCAGAAGTCCTGCGCCGGCTCGCCGTTCTGCCTCAGCGGATCCAAGAGCTGCGACGGGCCTCTGCGAGGGCCGGTGCGATCTCCGCGCTGAGCCGGGCCAAGGCATTCCTGCCAGAGTTAGACCCGGCGGACATCGCCCTTGGCTATCCAAGCCTGAAGGAAGACGGCTCAGCTTTCGATCAGAAGGACTTCGCGGCTTGCGTGAAGGCGGTACGCCCGGTGGCCACCCTTATCGGGAACGACACAGATTTGACCAAGTACCAGCCAGGTTATGATGCGGAGAATCAGAGGATTCCAACCCCTCGCTATGAAGCCCTCAACTTGATCCCGCCGGCTCATCAGCACACTTTCGCCCCAGAGATTGACCCGGCCGGGTTAATTGACGAGGAAGCCCAATTCGAAGCTCTCAGCGGCATCGACTGGAAGTCATCAACCTTCCAGGTCTTGGGATCAGCCGGAGGAGAGGATAGGAACGAGCCGGAGACTTCAACTCAGCGGGCATCGTAACTCGGCTGGCGGTTTACCAAACAATGCTCCACCCTTTTTAGACTTGATGAGTTTTGTAATAGAGTAGGTGCAACAGTTTATCTCTGCCGTGCCATCGTGCACGTATTGAATGCCAAGGTCTTTTGAAGTTGTCTCTTTGATGTTTCTCCGGGTCATAATCATCCCTTTGTTTTTCTCAACCTCAAAGAGGTGCCTTTAGGTAACCTGCATAGAAAAGCAAATCACAAGTCTCGAGGCGGCTTACCGCCCTGAGAATCAGGTGTTTTGGATAGATAACCCGGAATATGAATCAAAAAAGACTGGTCCTCAATTATATCCTTAACACAGCCGTAATAACACACTTAGCGGCCTGTAAGCATACTTCCGGTTTAGATAACCCGGGTAACAAGGTTGGTATCTTAACTCCGATTTACTTGTCTTAATAACACCCATGGTGTTCAACTAACACTGTAAACCAAAGTTAAGCCGGCAAAGTGAGACCCGGCCGTACACATCTTGACATAATCAGAGTAAACTTGTGATAAAGCAGAAGAACTTAGGGGCTTCCGGTTCGAATACGACCAGAGACCCGGCCCAAAGGGGTTAAGCTAAGATTCGGATACGATCATATAGCCCCCAGTGGGTGTGGCGATGCCAATCAAGAGGGTACCGACAGCTATGTTCTCTTTGGTTCGAATATGAACCATGTTTGAACAGGAAGCCCCCAAGTGATTTTAAGAATTGTTTAACGACGCTGATTCGAATACGATCCATGTCGGTTCTCAGAGGGGTTAAACTATGATTCAAATATGACCAAAGGTAACCTCCCAATGAGCTCGGCGCTTTGCCAATCAAATGGGTATCGACAGCTATGTTCTCTTTGGTTTGAATACGACCCATGTTTGAACAGGAAGCCCCCAAGTGACTTTACTGCTTACGGCTAGATTCGAATACGATCATAAACCGGATCCTCCTTTAAGTCACCATGTAATCTTGCAATAAGAACAACACGTGCATATTTGTAGGAGAAAAAAGGACAGAGGTCCTGCTTTATTGCTTATCATAATATATACATGGCTGAGAGAAATATGTACACCACGAGAGCCGGTGGCTCAAGTGTAGTAAGGCCGAAGCTGAGCTATCTTCCACGGCCGACGGGTCTCCTCCTCCGACTTACGTGAATCTTTATGCTCCCGAATGTCAATGAGGTAATATGACCCGTTGTGCAAGTTCTTGCTGACCACAAAGGGCCCTTCCCAAGGCGGGGATAACTTGTGTGCATCTGTTTGATCCTGGATGAGCCGGAGCACGAGATCGCCTTACTGGAAGACCCGGGATTTAATCCGGCGGCTATGGTAACGAAGCAGGTCTTGCTGGTAAATCGCTGATCGAGCTGCTGCCACATCACGCTGTTCGTCCAATAGGTCAAGAGCATCTTGTCGCGCCAGTTCATTATCCGCCTCAACATAAGCCGCCACTCGAGGTGAGTCATGATGGATGTCACTGGGGAGGACTGCTTCTGCTCCATAAACCATGAAGAAAGGCGTGAAGCCTGTAGACCTGTTAGGAGTAGTGTTGATGCTCCATAACACGGAGGGCAACTCCTCCACCCAACAACTCGGCGTCCGTTGCAAAGGGACCAAAAGCCGGGGCTTGATACCTTTCAGAATCTCCTGATTAGCTCTCTCAGCTTGACCGTTGGATTGAGGATGAGCCACTGAGGAAACATCAAGTCGGATATGCTCGCGTTGACAAAACTCTTCCATGGCGCCTTTGGAGAGATTGGTGCCATTGTCAGTTATAATGCTGTGCGGAAAGCCAAAGCGGAAAATCACCTTTTTCATAAATTGAACCACCGTGGCTGCATCGCACTTGCTAACTGGCTCAGCTTCCACCCACTTTGTGAATTTATCAACTGCCACCAAGAGATGGGTCTTCTTATCCTTGGACCTTTTAAAAGGCCCAACCATATCAAGCCCCCAGACCGCAAAGGGCCAAGTGATTGGGATCATCCTCAGCTCCTGAGCTGGCACATGAGCCCGTCGTGAGAACCTCTGGCAACCATCACATTTACTGACCAAGTCCTCTGCATCAGCATGAGCCGTCAACCAATAAAAACCATGACGAAAAGCCTTGGCCACAAGGGACTTTGAGCCGGCGTGATGGCCACAATCCCCTTCATGGATCTCACGCAAGATCTCTTGACCTTCCTCAGGGGAGACACAACGCTGAAATGCTCCTGTAACACTGCGATGATGCAACTCGCCATCGATAACAATCATTGACTTAGCCCGCCGGGTTATTTGCCTGGCCAAAGTTTCATCCTCAGGCAACTCGCCCCGGGTCATGTAAGCCAGATAGGGCATTGTCCAGTCTGGTATAATATGGAGAGCCACCACCAGTCGTGCCTCCGGGTCAGGGACAGCCAAGTCTTCCTCCGTAGGCAACGTAACCGAAGGGCTATACAGGACGTCCAGGAAAGTGTTAGGCGGCACCGGCTTTCGCTGAGAGCCTAGCCGGCTTAGAGCATCAGCCGCCTCGTTCTTCCTGCGATCAATGTGCTCTACTTGGTAGCCCTGAAAGTGCCCAGCAATCGCATCAACTTCGCGGCGATAAGCCGCCATGAGAGGGTCCTTAGAATCCCATTTGCCTGATACTTGTTGAGCCACCAAGTCTGAGTCACCGAAGCACCTTACCCGGCTCAAGCTCATCTCCTTAGCCATCCGAAGACCGTGGAGCAAGGCCTCGTACTCAGCCGCATTGTTAGTGCAAGGAAACATCAACTGCAGCACATAATGGAACTTGTCACCTTTAGGGGAAGCCAATACAACGCCAGCCCCCGAGCCCTCCAACTGTCTGGACCCATCAAAGTGAATAGTCCAATACATGTTATCCGGCTTTTGCTCGGGCACTTGTGACTCTGTCCAATCATTGATGAAATCCACCAAGGCCTGAGACTTAACAGCAGTGCGTGGCACATATTTGAGACCATGAGGTCCAAGTTCTATAGCCCACTTAGCAATTCTCCCTCTGGCCTCTCTGTTTTGAATGATATCACCAAGAGGGGCAGAACTGACCACAGTGATGGGGTGACCCTGAAAATAATGCTTAAGTTTCCAGCTCGCCATGAACACACCATACACAAGCTTCTGCCAATGCGGGTACCGCTGCTTGGACTCAATGAGCACTTCGCTGACATAATAAACCGGCCGTTGAACCGGATGTTCCTTACCCTCCTCCTTGCGCTCCACCACAATAGCCACACTGACGGCTCGTGCGTTTGCCGCCACATACAGTAATAAGGGCTCCTTATCAACCGGAGCAGCAAGGACTGGGGGCTCTGCCAGCTGCTTCTTCAAATCCTCAAAAGCGGTATTAGCTGCATCATTCCAGACAAAGTTATCAGTTTTCTTCATCAAATGATACAATGGCATGGCCTTCTCACCCAAACGGCTTATAAACCGGCTTAAAGCAGCGATGCGACCCGCCAAACGCTGAACGTCATTTATACACGCCGGCTTAGCCAGGGAGGTGATGGCCTTGATCTTCTCTGGGTTAGCTTCAATGCCTCTGTCAGAAACCAAAAAACCCAAGAGTTTGCCTGCAGGAACACCAAAGACACACTTGGCTGGGTTAAGCATCATCTTGTAGACCCGGAGATTATCAAAGGTTTCCCTTAAATCATCTATTAGGGTTTCCTCTTTTATGGAGTTAACCACAATATCGTCCACATAAGCGTGAACATTGCGCCCAATCTGTTTATGAAGACAGTTCTGTACACAACGCTGGTAAGTCGCCTGTGCACACTTGAGTCCAAAAGGCATAGACACATAGTAGAAGGCTCCAAAGGGAGTGATGAACGCCGTCTTCTCCTGGTCCTTAACTGCCATCTTAATCTGTTGATATCCGGAATAAGCATCCAAGAAACTTAAGCATGCACAACCTGCCGTAGCATCAATGATTTGATCAATACGGGGGAGGGCAAAAGGATCAGCCGGACACGCCTTGTTTAAGTCCGTGTAGTCCACACACACCCGCCAAGTGCCGTTCTTCTTGAGTACGAGCACCGGGTTAGCTAACCACTCTGGGTGAAAGACTTCAACGATAAACCCGGCCGCCAAGAGCCGGGCCACCTCTTCACCAATAGCATTCCGCCTCTCTTCATTAAACCGCCGAAGAAACTGCCTGACCGGCCTAAATTTCGGATCAACATTGAGAGTATGCTCAGCGAGTTCTCTAGGTACACCTGGCATGTCAGAAGGTTTCCATGCGAAGATGTCCCTATTCTCACGGATGAACTCGATGAGCGCGCTTTCCTATTTTGGATCCAGATTTGCACTGATGCTAAACTGCTGAGATGAGTCACCTGGAACAAAATCAACAAGTTTAGTTTCATCAGCCGACTTAAATTTCATTGCCGGCTCTTGTTCTGTAGTTGGCTTTTTCAGAGAGGTCATATCTGTTGGGTCAACATTGTCTTTGTAAAACTTCAACTCCTCTGTAGCACACACAGATTCTGCATAAGCCGCATCGCCTTCCTCACACTCCAGAGCCACTTTCCGACTGCCGTGAACCGTAATGGTCCCATTGTGACCCGACATCCTGAGCTGTAGGTACACATAACACGGCCGTGCCATGAACTTGGCGTAAGCCGGCCGTCCAAATATAGCATGGTATGGACTTCTTATCTTGACCACCTCAAAGGTCAATTTCTCCACCCTGTAGTTATTCTCATCACCAAAGGCCACTTCCAATTCGATCTTGCCGACTGGATAAGCCGATTTACCAGGTACCACACCATGGAAGATAGTGTTTGACTGGCTAAGGTTCTTATCAACCAACCCCATACGGCGAAAAGTCTCATAATAGAGGATGTTGATGCTGCTGCCTCCATCCATGAGCACCTTTGTGAACTTATATCCTCCCACTTGAGGAGCCACCACTAAGGCCAAGTGGCCCGGGTTATCCACCCGGGGAGGGTGATCCTCCCTACTCCACACTATAGGCTGCTCAGACCACCGCAAGTAGCGTGGGACCGCCGGCTCAACAGCATTCACTGCCCTCTTATGAAGCTTCTGATCTCGCTTACACAGGCTGGTGGTAAACACATGATACTGTCCACCGCTAAGCTGCTTTGGATTGGTCTGATAACCTCCCTGCTGCTGTTGATGACCCTGGCCAGACTGCTGATTAAAGCCCCCTTGACCGTTCTGAGGACCAGAATTTGAGCCGCCGCCCGGGCCATGAAAGCCGCCGGCGCCTGAGCCGCCGCCCGGGCCATTGTAATTCTTAAAGGCCTTCATGATTGCACAATCCTTCCACATATGAGTCGCTGGCTTCTCTCTAGAGCCATGCCTTGGACAAGGTTCATTCAATAGCTGCTCCAGCGTCGGGCCTGACCCGCCGCCTCGGGGAGGGGGCCTCCCTTTGCGTCGCTGGTTATTACCTTGTGAGCTGGCGTTGGCTACAAACTCTAGGCTGCCATCGGCCTTGCGCTTGCCTCCTCCTTGGTTCCCCGGGTTAAACTGAGGACCCTTGCCATTGCCGTTCCTCTTTCCCTTCCCTGTCCTTTCATCATCTGAAGGGGGATCCTTGGTACCATCAGAATCGGCGTACTTGACGAGAGCCGCCATTAGTGTACCCATATCACTACAGTCGCGCTTAAGCCGCCCGAGTTTCATCTTCAGGGGCACAAACCGACAATTCTGCTCCAGCATTAAAACCGCTGAGCCGGCATCCATCTTGTCTGACGAGTGTATGATCTCCTTAACCCGGCGAACCCAATGTGTCGTAGACTCACCCTCCTGCTGCTTACAGTTAGTCAAATCCACAATTGACATAGACTGCCTACAGGTATCTTTGAAGTTTTGGATGAACCGGGCTTTCAGCTCAGCCCAAGACCCAATGGAATTCGGTGGTAGCCCTTTCAACCAAGTGCGGGCAGTCCCATCTAACATCATGGTGAAATACTTAGCCATGGCCGCCTCACTGACCTCCAGCAGCTCCATAGCCATCTCATAACTCTCGATCTAGGCTGCAAGCTGTAAGTCTGCTGTGTAATTAGGCACCTTCCTAGGGCCTTTGAAGTCCTTGGGTAGACGCTCATTGCGGATAGCTGGTACTAAACAAGGGACGCCCCCAGTCCTGGTGGTGATACCCACGTCGACGGAAGTCGTCGGATAAGCCGGGGGGGTCTGGTAAGCTGTCAATTGAGGCACTTGCTCCGCCTCTTGCCGTGCTCTGTCCTGGTCTGCTGCGTGAAAGGCTGCATTATGAACCGGGCCGTGGCCACGGGGCGGGTCATGGCGTCGGACGTTACTTGAGCCGGTTGCTGAGACCATGTGCCGGCTGTAACTCGGGCTCTGGCCTGGCCGAGGGGTCGAGTGGATCCTGTCCCGGCTGTAGGAGTATGCCTCTTGCTGCGCCAGTGCTGTCTGAAGGAGTTCCCTGACCCGACGGGTTTCAATAGCCGTCGGAGAGTCGCCGTCGACTGGGAGAGCCGCCAGCCGGGCTGCCGCAGCGACCATGTTCTCCAGTGGGTTATTATAATGACCCGGGGGTATTGGCACGTACTGAGGCGGGGCAGGGGGCACCTGGGGAGGCCCCATCACCATTGGCTGAATAGGGGTTCCAGACCCGGGCACTATGACCCCTGGCGGGTTACTAGACCCTGCACCTGGCGTGTTGAAGAGATTGCGTGGATCGTAAACCGGAGGGAGTCGAGATTGGGTCTTTTGATGCTCCTTCTCATGACCTCATTGGACGCATTCTGATCCATCGCGAGTTGGAAGGACCGCGCCTGGATCAACTGAGTTTGGGCCTCGAGAGCCGCCCTCTCCGCAGCCATCCTGACCCCTTCCGCTGCAAGCTCCTCCTTAGCTTTCACTAGATCCAATTTTAACTGTGCCACCTCCGCATCATGCTGAGCTTGATCCGCCGGGTCAACCGTGGCGGTTAACAGGGCCGTCAGCTTGTCCGTGAGATCCATCAGTACCTGAGCCGGAGAAGGCACCGGGTTTCCCGCTCCAGTAGCGGGGTTCTGAACAGGCTGCGCACCAGCCATAAAAACTCCAACCTGACTTGGCGGCTCAAATAGGTCCGGAATACTGTCACCCTCGAAACAACCCATGAGCTTCCAATCTTGAAGTTGGTATAACGAGTTTGACTCATCGGTGGCCGACTCGCCGTCAGAGCCGGCGGCCGTCTCATCACCAAATCCAGATCGATCAGAGAGTCCTCCATGGATACACCCCACAAAAGCATGCCTTAAGGCAGGCCGGGCCCGGGCGGGTCGCGCACGCTGAGCCGTCTCGATGAGATCGGCACAGAGACCCGGCTCAGGGCCCGGCTCACCAATCTTGCCAATGAAAACATGAATTCCGCCGAAGGGGACCCGGTACCCGTACTCAATTGAGCCGGCGTCGGGGCCCCAGTTTGCATCGTCGATGTAGAGCTTGCCGCGACGACTCTTGGTCATCCGGCCCACAGCGTATCCCTTGAGCCCTTCGAAGCTGCCCTTCAAGAACTCAAATCCACCGTGCGCTGGCCCCACGGTGGGCGCCAACTGTCATGGAATTGTCACGGCAGATGTCCTTGAGCTAGGACTTAGTCGTGGAGCCATCGCAACTAGGAAGCTTGAAGGGGTTAATGCGGGACAAGGAACACGAGGGTTTATACTGGTTCGGCCCCTTACGGTGAAGGTAAAAGCCTACGTCCAGTTGAGGTGGTATTGATTAGGGTTACGATCACCAGGGAGCTAAACTGCTATGCCCGGCTTTCGATGAGATTGTTCTTGTTCCTAAACCGCTGCCGGGTCGTCCCTTTATATAGGGAGGCTGACGCCCAGCAGCTCCCAGAGTCCCGGCCGGCTCATAAGAGTGTCCGGCTCGGACTCTCAACTATTCTTGCCTTACACTACAAGTTCTAACATAATAATGATTGTAACTACGGGCCTTAAGCCATCTCCGGGTCTTGAGCCCATCTTTGGCCCACCGTCTTTAAGCTTGGCGCCGGGCTTCTGGCAGTGACCATATGAGTAACCCGGCCCCTCCTGGCGGGTGACTCTAAGGTCTATATCCTCAACAGAAAGGGTTCTCACCATTTTATTTTGGGTATTTTCTCAATTGCTTTTTCTTGATATTTCTATCAAGATTGTGTTTTCTCTTGTCTTTAGCTTTCCAACAAACTTGATTTCGTCGAATTCGGAGCTCGTATGCGAAAGTTATGGCTGTTTTGATCTTACCTGTTTTACATAGACCGGTTGTACCACTTCTTACACCGGTTGTACCGGTTGACCGGTACTACCGGTGTTTGGGGCTGTTGTACCACTCCAGACTTGGTCCGGTGGTTGTACCAGCCCTTTACCACTCTACCACCGGACTGGGTTCTGTTGTAGAGCGGTTATTGGGCGCTTGTGGGTCGGTTTTACCGGTTAATTCGTGTTTAACCGGTACTACTGGTGCCACGGGAGGTTGTACCACTTAGTGCTTTTCCTATAGGTAGGTTTTGTCCGTGCTTTAACCGGTTGTACTGGTACTTTCACTGGTTGTACCAGTCCTATTGTTTTCTGCACATAACGGGCAGATTCGTGGGGCCTATAAAAGGGGATCTTCTTCCCCATTGGACCCTATCCTTTGAGCTCGTGTTCTTCCCCCATTGTTGACCTTCTTCGAGCTTGATATCTCTCAATCCCTCGATGGATTCTTGCTAGTTTTGGGGGGAAAAGAGAGAGGAGATCTAGATCTACGTTTACACTAATCACTTTCTCCTCTATGTGAAGGGAACCCTTTGGATCTAGATCTTGGAGTTCTTCGTGTTCTCTTCTTGGTCCTTCCTCTCATTTTCGTCCCTAGCATTAGTTGCTTTGGTGGGATTTGAGAGAGAAGGACTTGGACACTCTGTGTGCCCTTGCCATTGCATTTGGTGCATCGGTTTGAGTTCTCCATGGTGATACGTGGAAGTTACAAGTTGAGAAGCTTATTGCTCTTGGGTGCTTGGTACCCTTGAGCTTGTTCCTCTTGGGTGCTTAGGTGCCCTAAACGGTTGGTGGTGTTCGGAGCTAAATCATTGTGGTGTAAAGCTCCGAGCAAGCATCGGGGTCTCCAATTAGGTTGTGGAGATCACGCCCAGCAATTTGACGGGTTCCGGTGACCGCCCCCAAGGGTTGCTAAAGTGTACGGGTTCGGTGATCGTCCCCAAGGGTTGCCATTTGTACGGGTTCGGTGACCACCCTCAAGGGTCCCTTAGTGGAATCACGACATCTTGCATTGTGCGAGGGTGTGAGGAGATTATGGTGGCCCTAGTGGCTTCTTGGGGAGCATTGTGCCTCCACACCGCTCCAAACGGAGATTAGCATCCGCAAGGGTGTGAACTTCAGGATACATCGTCGTCTCCGCGTGCCTCGGTTATCTCTTACCCGAGCCCTTTACTTATGCACTTTACTTTGTGATGGCCATAGTGTTTCATGTTATATATCTTGCTATCACTTAGTTGTTTATCTTGCTTAGCATAAGTTGTTGGTGCACATAGGTGAGCCTAGTTGTTGTAGGTTTTGTGCTTGACAAATTAACCGCTAGGTTTATTCCGCATTTGTTCAAGCCTAACCGTAATTATTTTGAAGCGCCTATTCACCCCCCTCTAGGAGACATCCTTGATCTTTCAATTGGTATCAGAGCCTCGTCTCTCTTTGTTAGGCTTAACCGCCTAGAGAGTAATGATGTCGACTAGGGGATTAGGATTCTCTGACACTCTTAGTTTCGATGGCACAAATTTTGATGTTTGGTTAATTCTCATGCTTAATCTCTTTAGGGCCATGGACCCAAATTTAGAGCGAATTGTAGATGTGGGTTTTTCTCCTTCAAATGATCCCCAAAGATTATTTTTAGAGGATGAGAACAACTCTTATCTCAACGCTCAAGCTTCTAATGTGCTTTTCGATGCTTTGAGCGATGTCGTTATATTTCAACTCATGTCATACCGGGATGCTCATGAGTTGTGGACAAAACTTCAAGATAAATATGGTGTGTCCATGATTTGTGGGGATGATTGTCCTCCCTCAACCTCTGGCCGTATTTCCTTCTCAACTTCTTCTACTTCACATACATGTGGTTTGGCACAAGGTAACGACATGGTGAGTAGTGGTGTTCATTGCAATGATGATAGTGGGCTTATTGTTGATAATCCTTCATCACTTTGCTATTGCAATGTGTCATCTTTGGACTTTAGCACTTCGAGCACTCCAAATGTCTCACATGTTGTGTTGATAGTCCTTGCATATCATGTAGAAATTGCTTGACTAAATCTCATGATGATATGCTTGCTATGTATTGTTGCCATGATAAAAATGCATCTATTTCCTCGAATTGTTGTCCTAACAATGTAGAGGAAACACAACACCCCATGGAACAAGATGTGGTATTGAATGGTGCTTCAAGGTGTAGCGACCCGACCTCAAACGGTCAAGTCTCTGTGCTTCAGTGTCATCCCTGGATCGGTAATGCTGACACACACAGTACTCGAAGGATTTATAACAGAGTAGCAATCACACACTTACTACATCGAATGTCTCAAGAGAGAACTTATTACAATAAATATGGCTTAAGGCCATCTAATACGATAACAACGGAAGGCTTGGAAGATAAAGTGAGTCCATCAACTCCAAAGGCATAGCTGAGCTGCACAACAACGACCTATCGCACCTTTACTCGTCGTCTGAAAAGTCTGCAACATGATACGTTGCAGCCCAAAAACGGGCCAGCACATGGAATATGCTGGCAATATAACACAGTAGAGCAAGAACAGGAATAATGCTATCACTATATGCATATTTGGCTGGTGGAAAGGCTCTATGGTTATAATGTTTCGCGAAAAGGCAATTTTTCCCTACAACAAAGGAATAGATTTTATTTAACTATCATGATGATTGAACAACATTGAGAAGGTTCCTCCAACTCAATCCCAATTAAAAGTATTTATCAACCCAACATATTAAATTAGAGTGATGAGATACTTATGATAATCCAAGTACTAGATACTCAAGATGTCCATAACCGGGGACACGGCTAATCATGATTAGATTGTACACTCTGCAGAGGTTTGCGCACTTTTCCCCACAAGACTCGATCGCCTCCGCTGGATTTCTCGCACTGCATGGTGTTTGAGAAACGGATGACCGAGACACAGTCTTTCAGAAGCATTAACTCTAACCCCGGGTAGACAGTACCAACCTACATCCCTCTACATCTGCTAGCCTACCACTGGAATAGGTCACGCAACTTACTCAACTATGCTAGAGCCCATAATAGCTTGTGGCTGCACACGAAAGTTTCTAGCATGAAATATCTCAGTTCCCTTTGAGCCTGGGTGGCGGACCTTAGGATTATCACACGGGTACTCCGGGATATCCTAGGACAACACTGGATTCTCCAGGTGCCCGAACAAGCAATCCACCCAGGTGTGTATTAAAGTTGCCACCTTAAGTTGAACCATTAATTAACAAATCTCACATCTGTCATGGATTCACTCACCCAAACCATGTCTACGAGCATAGCATGGCAATATAAGCATAACTTAGAAGTAACTCCCAAGGGTTTGATAATAACAGGGCAATAGGTTCTACCTCATCAACTACTTCCCAATACCCACAAGTTAATCACATCCTAATCATGCAGTGTTTGAGGATTGGATCTAATGCATAAAAACTGGGTATGAAAAGAGTATGATCAATGTGTTACTTGCCTTGCTGACGATCCGCAAAACCGAGAGACTCGTAGTAGCACGCTTCGCACTTCGAGAATTCTATCGCAAAGAAAAAATAACATACATAAGCAATCAATCAAAGATGCATGGGTAAAACTCAAATAAGAAGATCTAACCAGAAAGTTGAACTTAAGAACTCCGGTTTGCAAAAAGAATCAAATCAAACGGAGCAACAAAACTCAAACTGCGAAAGAAACAAGATCCGTTTACTAATCTGAACTAAAGTCAAATTTTACAGTACCAAAATCTTGTTTAAGTTGGTTAAATAGAAGGAGGGCTTCGAGACGAAGATCTAGGTGCTTGAATCGCCTGATTCCGATAAACGAGCGAAAAGTTATACTAAAACGAAAATCGGATCAGAAATCGCGATCGAAAATAATCGCGAAAACCCGAGAAAAAGAAAAAATGACGAACAGGCTAACGAACGAACGTTCGCTGTCTGCGGTTAACGGGTGAAAACCGTTCGTTAAAACAAACGTACGAACGGGCATTCGCTAAATAAGTAAACTGACGGAAAACCGATCTAAAGAAAATAAACCGGAAATAATAAAAACAGATCTAGATCTAGGGTTTACCGAAATAAACCGAAGAAAAAAAACGGCGGCGGCGGTCAACTCCGGCGGCGGCGGCGTCCGGCGGCGGCGGCGCGGGGCTCGAGGTGCGGCTAGGGTTCGGCGGCGGCTGGGGTGGGTTGGGGCTGGCGGGGTCACGGGCTTATAAAGCCTGGGGCGAGGCGGAGTCCGGGTCGCCCACGGCGGCCCAAGTCGGTTTGACTTTTTTTAAATAATTCCGCGCAAAAAATGAAGAAAAGGAATACTAAACCGACTCCAAAAATCCCGAAATAAATTTTGCCCGTCCTCCAAAAATATGCCGGACAGGGTGAACATTTATTTGGGCCTAAAATGTAATTTTGGAAAACGCGTATTTTTCCTATGCAAATAAAATAGCAATAAAATCCAAATAAAAATGTTTATTTGCTTTTAATATTTTCCTCCAATATTTCATTATTTTTGGTGAAGTCATATTATCCCCTCTCATATATTTTGATATGCAATATTTTTGGAGAGAAAAATAATTAAAACAAATAATCCTCGTTTCGATATTTGATAAAATTCAAATATGAAAACTGTGAAATTCCCAACTCTCTCCGTGGGTCCTTGAGTTGCTTAGAATTTCAAGGATCACAAATTGACAATGAAATAAAATATGATATGCATGAATGATCTATGTATAACATTCCAAATTGAAAATTTGGGATGTTACAAACCTACCCCCCTTAAGATGAATCTCGCCCTCGAGATTCGGGTTGGCTAGAAAATAGGTGTGGGTGGTCTTTCCGTAGATCATCCTCTCGTTCCCAGGTGGCTTCATCCTCGATATGGTGGCTCCACTGAACTTTGCAAAATTTGATAACCTTGCTGCGAGTAACTCGGCAGGCAAACTCAAGAATCTTGACCGGTTTCTCCTCATAGGTCAGATCACTGTCCAACTGAATCGCTTCCAGGGGCATTGTATCTCTTAGTGGTATATCGACCATCTCTGCATTACACTTCTTCAACTGGGATACGTGAAACACATCATGAACTCCTGACAGTCCTTCAGGTAACTCCAACTTGTAGGCAACCTCTCCCATACGTTCCAAAACAAGGTATGGTCCTACAAATCTCGGGGCTAGCTTTCCCTTAACTCCAAAACATTTCACCCCTCGGAGTGGTGATACACGAAGATATGCTCTGCTCCGATTTCATAGGTTACTTCCTTGCGTTTTGAATCTGCATAACTCTTCTGCCTGGACTGAGCTACCTTCAGTCTATCTCGAATCAACTTAACCTTCTCTTTAGACTCTTTGATCAAGTCCGGTCCAAACAACTGACGGTCTCCAACTTCATCCCACATCAACGGTGTTCTGCACCTTCGTCCATACAGAGCTTCGAACGGTGCCCTCTTCAAACTGGCCTGGTAGCTATTGTTGTATGAGAACTCCACGTAGGGCAAATTGTCATCCCAACTAGATCCATAATCTAGTGCACAAGCTCTCAACATATCCTCCAGAATCTGGTTGACTCTCTCGGTCTCTCCATCTGTCTGCGGATGAAGGGTTGTACTGAACTCTAGCCTCGTACCCAAAGTCTGGTGCAGCTGATGCCAAAATTTTGAAGTAAACTGTTTTCCTCTATCTGATACGATGGTCCTCGGAACTCCATGCTGACATACGATCCTAGTCATGTATATCTTGGCCAACTTCGCACTTGTATACGTGGTTTTCACTGGGATAAAGTGAGCCACTTTGGTCAAGCGATCAACTACTACCCATATAGAATCATATCCTGACTTGGTCCTGGGCAATCCAGTGATGAAATCCATGCCAAGTTTATCCCACTTCCATTCGGGTATCGGCATAGGCTGCAGTAATCCTGCTGGCTTCTGATGTTCTGCCTTTACTCTCTGACATACATCACATATGGCTACATACTCAGCAATATCCTTCTTCATAGCAGTCCACCAGAAACGCTCCTTCAAATCCACATACATCTTAGTGTTTTCCAGGGTGTATCGAGTATGGTGAGTCGTGAGCCTCCTGAAGTATCAACTTCCTGATCTCTGCATTATTGGGCACATAAACGCGGTCCTCAAACCATAAGGTGTCGTGCTCATCCTCACGAAAACCTTTGGCCTTTCCCGGATCATTCTCTCTTTTATCTCGGCAATATCTTTATCTTCCTTCTGCGCTTCTCGAATCTTTCCCAACAATGTAGACTGCACTTCCATTGCTGCAACAAAACCTCTAGGAATGATCTCCAAACGTAGCTCCCTGAGATCCTCTGCTAACTCCTTTGCGCTTACAAGGGTATTAGCATAACTCTTCCGGCTCAAAGCGTCTGCTACGACATTGGCCTTGCCTGGATGATAGTGCAGCTTCATCTCATAATCCTTTATAATCTCAAACCATCTCCTCTGCCTGAGGTTCAGCTCCTTCTGTGTGAAAATGTACTTCAAACTCTTATGATCCGTGTACACATCACAAAGGTTTTCGATAAGGTAATGTCTCCAAGTCTTGAGAGCATGCACTACGGCTGCTAACTCTAAGTCATGAGTAGCATAATTCAACTCATGCGGTCGAAGCTGTCGGGATGCATAAGAAACAGCTCTTCCGTCCTGCATAAGTACACCTCCCAGTCCTGAGCGTGAGGCATCGCAATACACTTGGAAGTCCTTGCGTATATCCGGTAGAATTAGCATAGGAGCTGTAGTCAAACGTTTCTTCAACTCCTGAAAACATGCCTCACAGTCTTCCGTCCACTTGAATTTGGTATCCTTCTTCAATAACTCCGTCATGGGTTTCACAATCTTGGAAAAATTCTTAATGAATCTCTGATAGTATCCCGCGAGTCCAAGAAAACTGCGGATCTCGCCAACTGAGGTGGGTGCCAACCACTCAGTGACTGACTAAACCTTGGTGGGGTCTACTGCTATACCTTCTCCTGATATAACATGTCCAAGGAATCCAACTTCCTTCAACCAGAACTCACATTTGCTGAACTTGGCATACAACTGATGTTCCCTGAGTTTCTCAAGAACTAAACGCAAATGCTCCTTGTGCTCCTCCTCATTCTTCGAGTATACCATTATATCATCAATGAACACCACGATGAACTTATCCAAAAACTCCATAAACACCTTGTTCATCATGCTCATGAAATAGGCAGGGGTGTTAGTCAGTCCGAATGACATGGACGTATACTCATATAACCTGTACCTTGTGGTGAATGCTGTTTTTGGTATATCCTTCTCTCGAATCTTCAGCTGGTGATATTCTGATCGCAGATCGATCTTCGAAAACACTTTAGCTCGTTGCAGCTGGTCAAACAAATCATTGATCATTGGCAATGGGTACTTGTTCTTGATCGTCACCTCATTTAGTGTGCGATAATCAACAACCATCCTTAACGATCCATCCTTCTTCTCAACCAAGAGCACTGGGGCTCCCCACGGTGATGAACTTCGTCGGATGTAGCCTTTCTCCAATAACTCCTTAATATGCTTCTTAATCTCCTCCAGATCATTCGCGGGCATCCGGTATGGTCTCTTCGATATCGGCCCAGTGCCTGGCAACAGTTCTATCAAAAACTCGATGTCCCGATCCGGCGGCATGCCTGGTAATTCCTCTGGAAATACATCTGGGTAATCCTTCACAACGGGCACTTCTTCCTGAACAACTCCGGAGAGGGAATTTACTTGGGTTCTCCTTGTCGTATGCCTGGATACATACTTGATCCTTTTTCCCTCCGGGGTGGTGAGCAGAATTGACTTACTAGCACAGTCAATGCTTCCTCCATACTTCGACATCCAGTCCATGCCTAATATCACATCCAATCCTTGTGACTCCAAAATTATTAGGTCTGACGGGAAAACATGGCTACCAATGGTTAAGGGTATCCGGTCGCACCATCGGCTGGCCATATAGTCTGCTCGAGGTGAACTTACTAACAGAGGTGTCCTAAAGGCTTGGGTTGGCAACTTAAACTTATCCACGAACCCCCTTGATATGTATGAATGCGATGCACTAGTATCGAAAAGAACAAGAGAGGTAAAAGACTTAACCAAAAACTTACCGATAACTGCGTCTGGCTGCTCTTCAACCTCCTCCACGTTAACGTGGTTCACTTGTCCTTTGTTGAATGGATTGAGCTTCTTCCCAGTGCTCCCATTACCGTTTCCATTCTTTGCCTCAGGGCACTCAGTGGCATAGTGTCCAGTCTTCCCACACTTGAAGCAAGTAATGTAACTTAGGTCTCTCTTGGCGGGTGTGGCTGGATTGCGGCGGCTCTGATTGTTGTTTGCTCCATTCCCATTCCCATTCTTGGACCCATTGTGGTTATGTGAACTTCCTCCATTGTGGTTTTGACCTCCATGGTTATGAACAAGTCCTCCCGAGTTCGGGGTTAGACGAGGCTTCTGCTGAGCTCCTGAGTTGTACCTTCCTTGCCCGTACTTCCTCTTGCGGCTCTCAATCTGCTGCTGCTTCCCTTCCATCATGAGAGCTTTGTCTACCAACTCCTGGTAGTTAGCAAATGTTGCCACCATCAACTGCATGCTCATCTCATCATTTAGCCCTTCCATAAACTTCTCCTGCTTCACGGCATCTGTGGCCACATCATCAGGGGCATAGTGAGATAACTTACTAAACTCATCCACGTATTGTGCTACAGTACGGTTCCCCTGGCGTAAGTTGCGAAACTCATGCTTCTTCATGCTCATAGCTCCAGTTGAGACATGTGCTGTGCGGAAAGCTTGCTGAAACTGATCCCAAGTGATATTGGCTATGGGGAAAGTGGTTGTGTAATTCTCCCACCATGAGGCTGCTGGTCCATCCAACTAGTGTGCGGCAAAATGCACCTTCTCTGCATGTGTGCAACCTGCGGTGGTCAACTCCCTTCCAATACGGCGTAGCCAGTCATCAGCAACTATTGGCTCGGTGCTACTGGAAAACATCGGCGGCTGCAACCTCAGAAAACGGGCTAAGTTGTCAACTGGAGGCGGGTTGTTGTTGTTGTTGCCTTGGTTCTGGACTAATATCTGCATCAAGGCATTCTGCTGCTGGCTCAATTGGGTGATCTCCGGTGGGAAAACAAATCCGGTGTCACATCTCGGAGGCATCTGATGGGTTTAGAGGGGAGAGATTAGAATAGAAATGAGGTCTAGTGAGAAAGCACTACCCATATGCACATGAGACAAACACACTCATATCACTCAATCAATCAAGCAAGGGCATACAAACGGTCTAGAACTATCGTTAAAAGTGCTCAGACTACTACTATATACATGGGGAAAATACTACTAACCATTTGGTGGTCATCTAGAAATTTTGATCGGTGGAAGACTCCATGATGCCCGCTCCAGCTTCGTCTTCAAAATCATCATCACTATCGTCGGGGTCAGAGTCGGTGTCGACGATGATGATGTAGTTCTCCGGGCAAGTAGAATCGCCGTCTTCTCCTCCTGGCATGGGGTCTCCCATGAATACTCCGATCTTCTTTACCAGGTTGTCGTTCTTTTCCAATAGTGTCGCGATTTCCTCCTCATATCCATTGCATGTAGACTTGAGTTTTTCTTTCACCTCGGTGATCCTTGTCATCGCCTTCTTCAAATCCATCATGCCTACGCACATCTGGTTCTCCTGGCGTCGAATGTGTTGGTTTAACTCCTGGATGAAAGTTGCAATGGATCTGTCCCTCCTGGTGCTGATCATCTCCCACTGCTCATCTCAGTGCCCACATATCTGGTAGATAGTATCCTTGAGATCCTTGTGGTAAACTTCGCCGATGCGTCCCATGGCGATGTGGGCTGCCATGCTCTTTCCTAGGCTCCAGGTTGGTGCATCAAAGGAAAACTCTATGGGCTCTGTGGCTGGCGTGAATGTCCTTCCTGGAACTTGAACTCGAATCATCCAACGCTCCTCTTCTGGTAAAGTGGCGGTGTAGGTCCCGGTGAAGCTTGGTATTCCGATGTTCAGGTACCTAGTGACTTCCTTCAAGTGTCATCCAAAGGGTGTGTCTTCATCCGGTTTTGCAAACTTGTTCCTCGAGTCCGCCATCCTAAAGAGTAGAAAATGGAGAGGAGTCAGAAATGAGTAGAGAAGAGTGACCTATGGCTTATCTTAGTGGTCGTGTCCTAGACTCAGCGTGTGCTCTGATACCATCTTGTAGCAACCCGACCTCAAACGATCAAGTCTCTGTGCTTCAGTGTCATCCCTGGATCGGTAATGCTGACACACACAATACTCGAAGGATTTATAACAGAGTAGCAATCACACACTTATTACATCGAATGTCTCAAGAGAGAACTTATTACAATAAAGATGGCTTAAGGCCATCAAATACGATAACAGCGGAAGGCTTGGAAGATAAAGCGAGTCCATCAACTCCAACGGCATAGCCGAGCTGCACAACAACGACCTATCGCACCTTTACTCCTCATCTGAAAAGTCTGCAACATGATATGTTGCAGCCCGAAAACGGGCCAGCACATGGAATATGCTGGCAATATATGTCGGGTGGTTGGTGCGACATATGCCAACGGATGGCTTATCATTGTGGGTGCCAATAACACATCGCCGGTGCCTGGAAACGGGATGAGGCGAAGACATGCACGCCGGCGGATCTTACCCAGGTTCGGGGCTCTCCGAGGAGATAACACCCCTAGTCCTGCTCTGCGGGGTCTCCGCATGATCACTAGATCAAGGAAAGGTAGCTACAATCGCTCCTAGAGCTGTTGGGTTCAAGGGAGAAGAAGAACAAGGCTAGCTCTTGCTTCTCTCTATCTCTATGGTGTGTGTGCTGTGTTCAGAAGCTAACTCTTTGCATGGGTGCTCCGGGGGGTTTATATAGGCCTACCCCCCGGGGGTACAATAGTAATCCGGCTGGGCACTGGTCCCAGCCGTCAGTGTCTACGCTCGCCGGCTTCTCCGCCGGCTGTTGGGTCCCGCCGGCTGTTGGGTCCCGCCGACTAGTGGGTCCCGCCGGCTGCCGGCTTCTTGGTCGATAGGCCGGCCCCACCGCCTAGGGTCTTGTCGGCGGCTGCTTACTGTAGCCTCGCCTCTGATGACGAGGGCTTTGTCGAGGTAAGCGTGGCTACAGTGGGTCACCTCGGGGGCTCTCACTGTAGCCTTACCTCGTCTTGTCTCCTTAATGGGGCTCCTGCTTCGAGGAAGGGGGTAGCCGACTTCTGGGGGCCGGCTACACCCTCGGTCGACTGGGGGAGGCCGGTCCGCCTCTGCGCCTCTCTCTGGCGGAAGGGGCCCGGCGCCTGCGGGCCGTACAGGAGTCGGTCGTGGATGACGTTGAGGCTGGCATGGCTATAGTGCCGAGCCGAACAGGAGACGGTCATCCCCTACGGTCTCCTGTGGCCATGCCTGCCTCGGGCCTCGGCGGTAGTGGGCCGCACTGTGGCCACACCCCGTCTTGTCACCGTTATGTGGGTGTAGCTTTGGTGGTTGTGGTCTCGGCCGGCTTCTTGGAGTCGGCGTTCTTCTTGGCCGGCTTCTTGGAGTCGGCTACCCCGTAGTCGTCCCGGGGAGGGGTTGCTGAGGCTGGGTCGCCTTCCGGGAGTCGGCTTCAGAGGTAGCCGGCCAGGGAAGGCGACCCAATGCTTGGAGTGCTTGGAGGCCCGAAGGCCTGATAATTTTTTCAGAAGAACCAGGGGCAGTCGGTTAGGCTACTCGTGGCCATTTACTCCGACAGTAGTCCCCGAAGCAGATTGGGCTTCGAGGTGGAGTAGGGGTTGAGAAGCTCGATCAGCTTCCTATCTTGACAAGTCGGCAGCTGGGAGCCGGCTTTAGTTAGGCGTGCCGCCTTGGTCGAAAACTCCGGAGTCGGAGGTCGGGAGCTCGCTAGCGTGTGCTCCGGGCCGCGGGCCGGCCACTTGCCGTCTGCGAACCACGTGGCCTCCCTCGGCCAGAAAGCCTGCCAGCCCACGCGCGTGACGGGATGTCGCCACAGGGCGGGGGCCCGCCACGTCCGCTCCCGGGCCCAGGCGCGGATTCTCTGTATCCCGAAACCGCCCTCACATCTCCTTGCGGCAGTTTCGGCTCGCCTTTAGGGCGCAATAATCGCGGGGCGTGGGGGGAATGGGTGCAGTTAATCCCACGTCTCCCCCCCACGTCCGGCCTCTTCGGCCTCGCCTCGCGAAGCTATAAGTAGGGGGAGGTGGAGGGCGGCAGGCCCTCGCACGCTCCTCCTACTTCCACCATCTTCTTCGCTCGTCGTTTCTTGCAACAGCGCCTCGCCGCCGCGCTCTTCCACCGCACGTTCCTCCGCCGCCGCGCTAGTTTTTGCCATGCCTCCCTCCACGGAGCAGTATGGCGGGGATTGGGACGGCTCCAACGTGCACGAAGACCACGTCGAGTTCCTCCGCAATACTCGGCGGCTGCCGGCCGCGGACAAGGTGGAGGTCCGCCTTGCGCCGGCGAGGGAAATTACGCCGGAGCCGCGGGAGGGCGAGCGGGTGGTCTTCCGCTCGCACTTCTTGCGCGGCATCGGCCTGCCAGTGAGCGCCTTCTTTCGCTCCTGGCTCGATTTCTATCAGCTCCAGCCGCACCACCTCACCCCAAACGCGGTGGTGCTGCTATCAGCCTTCGTCACCCTGTGTGAGGGCTACCTCGGCGTCCTCCCCACCCTCGAGCTCTGGGGGGAGTTCTTCCAGTCCAAATTGGGCACGCGCATGCAGGGCGTGCCGGCTCAGACTGGCGCCTTCATCGCGTCGCGGAGGTCGGTCGCCGACAACCCCTTCCCCGTCATCACGCTGATCCAATCGGTGAAGAAATGGCAAAAATCGTACTTCTACATGCGGAACATCGCCCCGCGGGGGACTACATCAACCTGCCAGCTTACGTAGCCGGCCCTCCGGTGGGCAGGCGGCCCCAGTGGTCCTTTCGGGCCATGACTCTGACGCCGGCCGGGTCCGCCGCCGTCGCCCAAGTGCGAGAGCTGACCCAGTCGGAGGGCTTGACGGGGCCCAACCTGCTGGCCGCATTCGTCACGCGCCGGGTTCTTCCGCTCCAGAGCCGGCCTCATCTGATCTTTCAGATGAGCGGCCAGCTCGATCCGAGCTGAATGTGCACCAAGGAGATGCCGCGCGAGGAGGTCGCCTATATGGTGAACTATCTTGCGAATTGCAAACTCACCGAAGAGTGGCAGTTCGGAAAGGAACCATATAGCCGAGCCAATCCGCCGCCTACGGTATGCTCTCCTTGTCTCTTTTTCTTTTTCCTTGCTTTGTTGCCGAGTTCCTCTTGGCCGACTCTAACTTAGTCGGTTTGTTTTTCGACAGAGTCCTCTTATTTGGCCGGCCAGCGGGTCAGACGCGGAGCGTCGATTCATCCCCGACCGGACCGAACACAATCTGGAGGACCCCGACTTGGGGGCGGCCGGCATGGACGACAACATCGAGACGGGCGGTGACCAAGCCGGCGGCGAAGCAGGCGGCTCCGGGCTCGGAGTCACCTTCGACGACTGGCCGGACGATGATGAGGCCGAAGTCGCCCCATGCCGCCAGCCGGCATCTGGACGCGGCGCGGGTTCCTCCGCTGCACCGCCTGCTCGGGGCGGAGGTCAAAAGCGTCGCGCCGCCCAGGGTTTGTTCGGCAGCCGAACGAAAAAACCCAGGGGCGGGGTGGCAGCCACCAGGCGGGAGGAGACGGCCGCGAAGGCGGCTCGCTTCCGTAAGACGGTGAAGCAACCGCAGACCGTGTCGGCGTAAGTTCACTTTCTTTCGTATACACTTTTTTCTTTCTTTTCTCTGATGGTCCCTGAACCCTTATCTTTCTTCTCCAAACGAACAGAGCTCCGTTGTCGCTTGAGCGGGCGGCTGCCGCCTCCGTTGTCGAGTCGCCGAGGGGGTCTGGGAGCACCACTCGCCGCGTGGACCCCCGGGCTGACCTTCAGGAAGCGACAGAACGGAATGCGCGGGAGGCGGAGGCACGGAAGGCTGCCGCCGCCCAGGCGGCACGGGAGGAGGAGGCGGCGAAGGCACTCGCCGATGCCGCAGCCAGGGCCCAAGAAGAGGCTGCGGCCGCGGCGGCGGCGGGGGAGGTTTTGATGGTCACCCCGCTGCGCGTCATGGCGCCTGGGGACATGGAGCCCTCGCCAGAGGGAGCCAGCGACGACCAGCCAGGGCTGGGGGGAAGCGACAACGTCATCATCCAGGAGAGGGCGCCGGTGCCGACCCCGCCAACTGGGGCGGCTCAAGGCGGCCGGCCTGATCCGCCGCCTGCACAGTCGGCGGGGGGCGAGCCGGTCGCGAGGGCTGAGATGGCGGTCCGGATTCCGTCGAGCCGGCGCGCGGGGAAGGCCGCGTCGGAGCCACAGAAGGCCACGTCGGAGCCGCAGCCGGCCGTGGGCTCCAGCTCGTCGGCCCGGGATGCGGAGGCGGCCAGCGCTACGTCGGGGTGGACGCCAGGCGGAGGGACGGCCGTGGTGAACGTGGCTGCACAGGACGTCCGGACCCGGCTCCAGGGCCAAGCTGCGGCGCTGAGGCAGTTCACCGACGAGTTCCTCGCGACGCGGGCGGCCATCCGCGTTAGTATTCCCATCTTGCTTCTTCTTGATCTTGATTTCTTCTTGATCTTGATTTCTTCCGTGGGGGCGCGTCAGCGCACCCACTGGGTGTAGTCCCCGAGTTCCGAGTCGGCTGCTGAGCAGGCGGCTTGGAACTTCTTGGTGGATTTGCCTTTGCTATTCTTGTTCTTACTTTGATCTTCTGTCCATCTTGCAGGACTACCACAACCTTCGAGCAGCCGCCTTCAACTCCCAGGCTCGGGAGCTGACTCAGAAGACCGCCGACCTTACTGAGAGCCGAGGTACGTGCTTTGTTCTTTATCTCATGTGGGGGCGCGTCAGCGCACCCACTGGGTGTAGTCCCCGAGATTCGGGCCGACTGCTGAGCAGTCGGGTCGGATCTTCCTTGACGACTTCTTCTTACTGTTCTTTCTTTTTCTGCCGTCCCTGCAGCGGCCAACGCCAGTCTGAGGGCACAGCTGGGAGAGTCTCAGACTGCCCTTCGTGCCAAGGATGTCGAGCTCGCCGCCTTGGTACAGGAGCGCGACCGCCTGGTCAAGAAGCTGGCCGACGAGGAGGAAGGCCACAAGGCGGCCCTGAAGCTGGTGCAGGACCGTGAAGCCGCCCTCCAGGCCGAGTACGAGACGGAGGCGGCTGGCTGGGCTGAGGCCAGGCAGACTCTGGTCTCTGGCTATGGCCAGATCGAAGATCTGGTTGACGGTAAGCCGCCTACCTCTTCGTCCTTTCTTGCCATCTGCCACTTTGGCTCTTTTTCTGATTTGGTGCTCTTTTCTCCTTTTCTTCTTCTTTCTTGCGCAGAATATTTCCCTGGCTATTCTACTGCCGCCAACCAGACCATCGAGGCCCATCGCCAAGCGCGAAGGCAGGCTGGCTTTGAGATCTCGCCAACCGCCGGCCGCTCGCTGGAGGAGCAGCTCCTGGCGATCCAGGCCCGCATCCAGCCGGCTCACCGACTGCTCCATCGGCTTCAGCGTGCCGGGGCGCAAGTCTTGGCCGCCCTCTGGCCCGGCCAAGTGGTTCCTCGCACCCCCAGTCGGACTGCCGACTGGCTGGAGGTGGTAGTCGGCCGCTTCGAGGCTTGGAAGGCCTCGGCGGCTCGCTCCGGCGCCAGGCGGGCGCTGGAGTTCGTCAAGGCCTGGTATCCCGGCCAGAGCCTGGATCAGCTGGCTACCTGGCGACACCAAGCCGACACAGAGCTGGAGCCGGCGCGGCCGGCTATCATCCAGCGGGCTTCGGCGATCGCCGATTACACCGACACTAGCGTCTTCGCCCCCGAGGTAGATGACAACGGTGTCGCCCAGCTGGAGGAGTGGTTCGGGCTGAACCCGGCGGACGGTGAGGACTCGGCGGACGAGATCGACTCCAGCGACGAGGGCAAAGAGGAGGAGGAGGGTGAAGACACCGAGCCGGCTGATGGGGCAGCCGGCCAGCCTCAGCCTGACCGTACCTCCAGCACTACGTCGCGAGCGAGTGCGTCGCCTGCCGCTGGTGGTGGTCAAGCCGAGACCCGCTAGGCGGCCACTCCTTCAGCCGGCGGGACCGTCTCCACCGACCAGCTCGGCCTCCGCGCCGCGCCCTAGTCTGCCATCTTTTGTTTTCCTGTCTTGTTACTTTTGGAACAATGTTTGGTTAAGTCTGCACAATTCCACCCACTGGGTGTATTCGAACTTATGTCTGTTGCCAGCCTGTTGGGGGCTTTATGTGTATATATAACTTATGCATTTGGCCTTTCCTTGTACTTTTGCTTTTTGTCCTTCTGCTGTTTCCTTTGCCGCCCTCCCTTGGTTGCCGCCTCCCCAGTCCAACAGTTGCTCTACAATCTGTAGCTGGAGGAGTGCTTGGCCAATTGGGGGGAGGAGTACTTTAGCTTTGCTGGACTAAAGCTAAGTGTTTAGGAAGCCGGCCAGCCGGCTGTTCTGGCAACCGGCAGGCATGTTTGGAGGCCGTCTCTTTGCTATATAGGTTCGTTGTTCCTTAGCCATTTTTCGTGTGGGCGTCCTTTCTGCCTTGCCTCTTGCTAGTCGGACAGTCGGTTCTTCGAGCTACGACTTTCAACAAGAGGGGACTCGGGAGCCGGCACACTACTTTTCTGACTTCAGGTAGAACTTTCAATATAGCTCAAGGCAGCCAGTCCCCGGGCCGACTAGTCGAACCCGGTGCCAGACAAGAATTCAAAATGTAATAATACATTCATGGATATGACAGTTGTCATTCATAGATAAACAAGGGCAGTCCCCGAGTACTGCTCGGGGGGCCTGTTGGTTTGTACTTAATACAAAAAAGGGTAGCATGATACATACTGCTTTCAACTGTAAAATCGTCTCAGGAGGTTTGCGTTCCATGGTCGCTCCGACTCCTTGCCGGAGTCGTCTCTCTTGCGTGCTCTTGGTTTTTGCGCGTTGATCAAGTAGTAGGAGTCGTTGCCGAGTGCCTTGCTGACGACGAAGGGGCCTTCCCAAGGGGCCGAGAGCTTGTGCTGGCCAGCTGTTCGCTGGATCAGCCGGAGCACAAGGTCGCCCTCTTGGAAGGATCTTGGCTTGACCTTGCGGTTGTAGTAGCGGCGCAGCCCTTGCTGGTAGATGGCGGACCGGCTGAGTGCTAGCAGCCGGCCTTCTTCCAGTAGGTCCACGCTGTCTTCTCTTGCTTCTTTGGCCTCCTCCTCCATGTACATGGTGATCCGAGGCGAGTCGAACTCGATGTCTGTTGGGATGACAGCCTCGGCACCGTACACGAGGAAAAATGGAGTGAAGCCGGTTGACTTGCTGGGTGTAGTGCGCAGGCTCCAGAGGACAGCCGGCAGCTCTTCGAGCCAGCAGCCGGCCGATCGCTCCAGTGGTACAACCAGTCGGGGCTTGATGCCGGAGAGGATGAGTCCATTTGCTCGCTCGACCTGGCCGTTTGACTGCGGGTGGGCAACGGACGCTAAGTCCAGTCGGATGCCCTACGTCGCGCAGAAACGTGCCAGTGCTCCTTTGGCGAAGTTCGTGCCGTTGTCGGTGATGATGTTGTGCGGCACGCCGTACCGAGTAGTGATGTCGGTGATGAATGTCACGGCAGTCGGCCCGTTCAGCTTTTTGATCGGCTTTGCTTCGATCCACTTTGTGAACTTGTCCACAGCGACAAGTAGATGCGTCAAGCCGCCGCGGGCTGTCTTGAAAGGGCCCACCATGTCCAGTCCCCAGACGGCAAAAGGCCAGGTGAGGGGAATGGTCTTGAGTGCAGAAGCCGGCAGGTGTTGCTTGGAACTAAAAACTTGGCATCCTCTGCAGCTCTTGACTATTTCTTTAGCATTCTCCAAGGCAGTCGGCCAGAAGAAACCATGGCGGAAAGCCTTGGCCACAAGTGATCTTGAGGCTGCGTGGTGGCCGCATTCGCCTTGGTGGATGTCTTTGAGGATTGCCACTCCTTTTTCTGGCTCGACACAACGCTGGAAGACTCCAGTGACGCTGCGCTTCACAAGCTCTCTGTTGATTATTGTATATGCTGCGGCTCGTCGTTGCACTAGTTTTGCTGAGATCTCATCAGCCGGCAGCCCTCTGCTGACTAGGAACTTGAGGATGGGCTGGGCCCATGAGGGAGCTGTGACTTCTTCTTCTGTTAATGTAGCCACCATGACTCGGGTGGGTGTGTTGGGTGAGTCGGCCACTGCTTCTTGTGTCGTTGTAGTCCCCGGGCCGACTGCTACAGTCCCCGGGCTGGGTTCTGAAGTCCCCGGGCCGGGTGCGACTACGGCAGTCCCCGGGCCAGTTGTCGAAGTCCCCGTGCCGCCTGCGGGGTTTCTCCAGTCGGATCCGGCTGTATCTGGCGCAGGTGGTACGAAGATGGAATCCGACTCTGGAGACGGCTTGATGGACGGCTTGAGGAGGCGCTGGAGGGAGACGCCAGTCGGTATGGTTTGTCGGGTGGAGCCGATCCGTGCTAGGGCATTTGCTTGGTCGTTGTCGGCCCTTGGCACGTGGAGGAACTCGCACCCCTCGAAGTATCCGCTGATCTGCTGGACGAGGAATCGATAACTCGCCATGTTCGCGTCCTTGGCGTCCCAGTCGCCAGACGATTGCTGGACCACCAAGTCTGAGTCGCCGTAGTACAGGATCCGGCGTATGCCAAGCTCTTTGGCTAGCCGGAGCCCGTGTACGAGCGCCTCGTACTCGGCCATGTTGTTGGAGGCGGCGAAGTGGATCTGCAGCGTGTACTTGAGCTTGTCTCCTTTGGGAGAGGTGAGGACGATGCCGGCTCCCAAGCCGGTGCGCATCTTGGACCCGTCAAAGTGCATCCGCCAATGGGTAGAGTCGGGAGCCGGCGGGAGGTACTGGGTCTCGGCCCAGTCGACGAGGAAGTCGGCCAATGCTTGCGACTTGATGGCGGTGCGGGGTTGGTAGAAGATTGTGTAGGGCGCCAATGCAATGGCCCATTTTGCCACCCGGCCGGATGCATCCCGGCTGCCTATGATCTCGGCGAGCGGGGCAGTGCATACGACCGTGATGGGGTGCTCTTGGAAGTAGGGCTTCAGTGTCTTGGCAGCGAAGTACACCCCATAGCACATCTTCTGGTAGTGCGGGTAGTTTTGCTTTGAGCTGGATAGCACTTCGCTGAGATAGTACACCGGCCTCTGGACTAGCTGGGCTCGGCCTTCCTCCGGGCGCTGGACCACAACAACAGTCCTGACGACTCGGCTAGTCGCGGCGATGTAGAGGAGCATGGGCTCCTTCTCAGTCGGCGCCGCCAGGACAGGCGGAGTGGTCAGCATTTTCTTCAACTCATGGAAGGCTTGGTCTGCTTGGTCGTTCCACTCGAAGTGAGTGGACTTCTTCATGAGTCGGTACAGGGGGAGAGCCTTCTCTCCTAGTCGGCTGATAAAACGATTCAGGGAGGCTAAGCAGCTAGTGAATTTCTGCACATCTCGCAGTTTGGTGGGAATCTCCATCCTCTCGATGGCCTTGATCTTGACAGGGTTGCATTCGATGCCGCGTTCGGAGACCAGGAAGCCCAGCAGCTGGCCGGCTGGCACTCCGAACACGCACTTCTCGGGGTTGAGCTTGATTTGGAATCGGCGCAAGTTGGCGAATGTTTCTTTCAGGTGTTCCAGCAAGGTACCGCGCTTCTCTGTCTTCACCATAATGTCGTCTACATAGACGTGGGCATTTCTGCCGAGTTGTTTCAAGAGGCATTTCTGCATGCAACGCTGAAAAGTGGCACCGGCATTTCTCAAGCCGAATGTCATAGTCAGGTAGCAGAAAGCTCCAAAGGGTGTGATGAAGGCAGTCTTCAGGCGGTCAGCTGGGTCCAACTTGATCTGATGGTACCCTGAGTACGCATCCAAAAAACTTAATAGCTCGCATCCGGCTGTGGAGTCTATCACTTGGTCAATCCGTGGCAGAGCAAACGGATCCTTTGGGCAGGCCTTGTTCAGACTGGTGTAGTCTATACACATACACCACTTGTTATTCTTCTTCAGAACCAGAACTGGGTTGGCAAGCCACTCTGGAAAGAACACTTCCATGATAAAGCCAGCGGCAAGGAGCCGGGCTATCTCTTCTCCCACAATTCTTCGCTTCTCTTCTGACAGTCGGCGGAGGGGCTGCTTGACCGGCTTCGCATCAGCTCAGACATGTAATTTGTGCTCGGCGAAATCCTTCGGGACACCCGGCATGTCCTTTGGGGACCATGCAAAGATGTATCGATTCTCACGGAGGAAGTCGACGAGCTCGCCTTCCTATTTACTGTCCAAGTTCGCCCCAATGACAGCGAACCTCTCCGGGTTCTCCGGGTCCAGAGGTATCTTCTTTGTCTCTTTGGCAGGCTGGAAGGAGCCCTGCGCATCACAATCCTTGGGGTTGGGGGACAAGGCCGGCTGCTTGCCGGCCATGGCCACAACCCGTTCCAACATCTTCTTCTCTTCTGCCACCACGAGGGACTCGGCCAGCCGGCTACTGGCCATGGCGCACTCGATGGACTTCTTGTAGTCGCCGGCTACCGTGATAACCCCCTTCGAGCTCGGCATCTTCATCTTCAGGTAGGCGTAGTGGGGCACAGCCATGAACTTGGCCAGGGCAGGTCGGCCGAGCAGTGCATGATAGGGGCTCTCCAAATCCACTACCTCGAACCATATTGCTTCTCGGCGAAAATGATCTTTGTCCCCGAAGAGAACATCCATTTTGATCTTGCCGATTGGGGAGCAAGACAGGCCAGGGACGATACCATGGAAGACGGTGCGGCTCGGCATGAGCTGCTTCGCTTTGACGTTCAGCTTCTCCATGGTATCGCGGTACAGTATGTTGATACTGCTTCCGCCGTCTATCAGGACGCGGGAAAATCTGGCAGCTCGCCTCTCCGTCGCGAGGGTGACATCCAAGACCATTGCATAGGAGCCAGGCGAAGGCATTACCTCTAGGTGGTCGGCCTGGCTCCAGCTGATTGGTTTTTCTGACCAGTGCATGAACTCGGGAGTGCTAGTGGTGACTGCATTCACTTCTTGATGCTGTCGGCGTCGGCTGCGCTTGTCATCGGCTTGACTGGTGAAGACGACGTAGGCGGCGTGCTCTTCGGGAAATTCATCTTGGATAGCGCCGACTGCCGGCCGAGCCGCCGGCTGCTGGGGGGCTGGAGGCGGCGGGCCGGGAGGCGGAGGCGGCAACATCCCCTCGCCCTTGGTGATGCGGGTGAGCCAGTGGCATTTCCGGGTTGTGTGGTTGGACGGCTTCGCGCCGCTGTGGAACTTGCAGGGGGCGTCGAGAGCTTGTTCGTAGGAGAAAGACGGCTGCCAAGCCGGCCTTCCACCCTTCTTCTTGGGAGCGGGCCGTTCTTCGGGCTGCTCGTCTTCAATTGTGGCCACCTGCCGACTGGAGGAAGTCGGCATGGGGGCCTTGCACTTGTGGTCGTTCTGGTAGGGGCGCCGATTAGGGTCGCCAGCCGGCGTCTTAGGAGCCGGAGCAACCACTTTCCCCGAGGCGTCCACTCGGAGCTCCGTCTTGATTGAGGAGTTAGCTGTGGCGTACTTGTCCGCGATGACCAGCAACTCATCGAGGGTAGCCGGCTCGTCGCAGAGGAGTCGGTGCTTGAGGAGGGTGCCCTCTCGGCACCCGGCGGTGAAGTACTCGATGGCCTGGACCTCGTGCACCCCCTCGCAGGAGTTGCGGAGCTCGGCCCATCGCGTGAGGTAGTCGCGGGTCGACTCGTTGGGCCCTTGGACGCAGAGGGAGAGCTGGCGAGGCTTGGGAGGCCGCTTGTAGGTGCTGGTGAAGTTGCGGACGAAGACTTCGGCGAAGTCCAGCCAACTGTTGATGCTGTAGGGCTTGAGGCTGTTGAGCCATGTGCGCGCCGTGCCTTGCAGCATGAGGGGGACGTACTTCACGGCGACGCGCCGATTGCCGTTGGCTATGCTGACGGCCGTGGAGTAGTCGATGAGCCAATCTTCCGGCTTCACCGAGCCGTTGTACTTGGGCGTGTCTCTGGGGAGCGAGAACCCTTTGGGGAAGGGCTCGTCGCGGATGCGGGGGCCAAAGCATGGCGGGCCGACATCGTCTTCTTCTTCTAACACCAAGGATTGAGCAAGGCGGTCGATCCTGTGCCGGCGTCGTTCTCGCCGACTCCTTCTCGGCGGCCGAGTCGGTCGCCCAGAGTCGGGTGTGTGATAGGCGGCGAAGTGAGGCGTCTTTCTCTTCGAGGCGGGGGAGGAGGTAGATTTCCTTGGTGTTCAACCGCTCGAGGGCGGCCTTCCGCGTCGCGCTCGATAGTAATGCGAGTCCGGCTGCGGCTGGCAGCCGGCTCCTTGTCTTTCTTCTGGCGCGCGCCGCTCGCAGTCGGCGAGCGGGACGTCGCGGCATGCTCCCGGCGCGGGGGATGACTATCAGCACGGGCGCCGGCTTCGTGCCGTTCTGCAGCCGCGTCGATCAGCTGCTAGATCCGTCTTGCCATGTAGGGGAGCTCATCGGCTCCCAGCCCATTGAGCTCTTCTGCAGCCGCCTGAGCGGCTCGCAGATTCTCGAGCGGGGTGGCGTAGACGGGGCGATCTGCCCCCAGCATGCTGGCGACGGCCGCGCCGCGCTTCTGGACGAAGCCGGCTCGGCTCGGGCCGCTAGGCATCGGCGTACCAAAGGCCGCGCGGTCGACTTCGCGCTGGTGGGCCTCGGTGAGGCGTCTCATGGAGGCTATCTTCTGGCCCTCCGCGATGAGGGCAAGGCGGCGTGCCTCCAGGGTCTCGGCGTCGGCGTCGGATGGGATGGGGACGAAGAGGTCATGCATTGCCGCTTGCAGGGCGTCGTGGGCATTCTCGCCCGAGTTGGCGACGTGGCTGATGACCAGCACTTCGGTGACAGCGCTGCTGCCGCTGTCAGCTCGAGGGAGGGGGTCGTCGAAGACCACCACATCGGAGGGGTAGGCGTCAAGCGATGCTGTGTCGGAGTCGATGAGCATCAGGTCGGTGGAGCCGACCGACTCCATGTCTACAGCAGGCTCGCTAGAGACGTGAAGCTGGTCGAGGAGGCTGACGATGCGGTTCTCGGGGTAGTCGGTGCCTGCGTCGGACGCAGGCTCGTCGGAGATGCGAGTCTCGCCGAGCAGATCGGCGAGACAGCTCGCTGCGCAGGCGTCGTCGACGCCTTGTAGCGCGTCGAGGCAAACGCCATCGGGCGCAGCAGGCTGGCTGCGCTCGCGGGGGAGGAAGAGGGTTCCCATCCAGAACAGGTCTCCGGACGACGGTGCACCTGGCCCCACGGTGGGCGCCAAATGTCGGGTGGTTGGTGCGACATATGCCAACGGATGGCTTATCATTGTGGGTGCCAGTAAGACATCGCCGGTGCCTGGAAACGGGATGAGGCGAAGACATGCACGCCGGCGGATCTTACCCAGGTTCGGGGCTCTCCGAGGAGATAACACCCCTAGTCCTGCTCTGCGGGGTCTCCGCATGATCACTAGATCAAGGAAAGGTAGCTACAATCGCTCCTAGAGCTGTTGGGTTCAAGGGAGAAGAAGAACAAGGCTAGCTCTTGCTTCTCTCTATCTCTATGGTGTGTGTGCTGTGTTCAGAAGCTAACTCTTTGCATGGGTGCTCCGGGGGTTTATATAGGCCTACCCCCGGGGGTACAATGGTAATCCGGCTGGGCACTGGTCCCAGCCGTCAGTGTCTACGCTCGCCGGCTTCTCCGCCGGTTGTTGGGTCCCGCCGGCTGTTGGGTCCCGCCGACTGGTGGGTCCCGCCGGTTGCCGGCTTCTTGGTCGACAGGCCGGCCCCACCGCCTAGGGTCTTGTCGGCGGCTGCTTACTGTAGCCTCGCCTCTGATGACGAGGGCTTTGTCGAGGTAAGCGTGGCTACAGTGGGTCGCCTCGGGGGCTCTCACTGTAGCCTTACCTCGTCTTGTCTCCTTAATGGGGCTCCTGCTTCGAGGAAGGGGGTAGCCGGCTTCTGGGGGCCGGCTACACCCTCGGTCGACTGGGGGAGGCCGGGCCGCCTCCTCGCCTCTCTCTGGCGGAAGGGGCCCGGCGCCTGCGGGCCGTACATGAGTCAGTCGTGGATGACGTTGAGGCTGGCATGGCTATAGTGTCGAGCCGAACAGGAGACGGTCATCCCGTACGGTCTCCTGTGGCCATGCCTGCCTCGGGCCTCGGGGGTAGTGGGACGCACTGTGGCCACACCCCGTCTTGTCACCGTTATGTGGGTGTAGCTTTGGTGGTTGTGGTCTCGGCCGGCTTCTTGGAGTCGGCGTTCTTCTTGGCCGGCTTCTTGGAGTCGGCTACCCCGTAGTCGTCCCGGGGAGGGGTTGCTGAGGCTGGGTCGCCTTCCTGGAGTCGGCTTCAGAGGTAGCCGGCCAGGGAAGGCGGCCCAATGCTTGGAGTGCTTGGAGGCCCGAAGGCCTGATAATTTTTTCAGAAGAACCAGGGGCAGTCGGTTAGGCTACCCGTGGCCATTTACTCCGACAATATAACACAGTAGAGCAAGAACAGGAATAATGCTATCACTATATGCATATTTGGCTGGTGGAAAGGCTCTATGGTTATATTGTTTTGCGAAAAGCCAATTTTTTCCTACAACAAAGGAATAGATTTTATTTAACTATCATGATGGTTGAACAACATTGAGAAGGTTCCTCCAACTCAATCCCAATTAAAAGTATTTATCAACCCAACATATTAAATTAGAGTGATGAGATACTTATGATAATCCAAGTACTAGGTACTCAAGATGTCCATAACCGGGGACACGGCTAATCATGATTAGATTGTACACTCTGCAGAGGTTTGTGCACTTTTCCCCACAAGACTCGATCGCCTCCGCTGGATTTCTCGCACTGCATGGTGTTTGAGAAATGGATGACCGAGACACAGTCTTTCAGAAGCATTAACTCTAACCCCGGGTAGACAGTACCAACCTACATCCCTCTACATCTGCTAGCCTACCACTCGAAGAGGTCACGCAACTTGCTCAACTATGCTAGAGCCCATAATAGCTTGTGGCTGCACACGGAAGTTTCTAGCATGAAATACCTCAGTTCCCTTTGAGCCTGGGTGGCGGACCTTAGGATTATTACACGGGTACTCCGGGATATCCTAGGACAACACTGGATTCTCCAGGTGCCCGAACAAGCAATCCACCCAGATGTGTATTAAAGTTGCCACCTTAAGTTGAACCATTAATTAACAAGTCTCACATCTGTCATGGATTCACTCACCCAAACCACGTCTACGAGCATAGCATGGCAATATAAGCATAACGTAGAAGTAACTCCCAAGGGTTTGATAATAACAGGGCAATAGGTTCTACCTCATCAACTACTTCCCAATACCCACAAGTTAATCACATCCTAATCATGCAGTGTTTGAGGATTGGATCTAATGCATAAAAACTGGGTATGAAAAGAGAATAATCAATGTGTTACTTGCCTTGCTGACGATCCGCAAAACCTAGAGACTCGTAGTAGCACTCTTCCCACTCCGGGAATTCTATCGCAAACAAACAATAACATGCATAAGCAATCAATCAAATTTGCACAGGTAAAACTCAAATAAGAAGATCTAACCAGAAATTTCAACTTAAGAACTCCGGTTTGCTAAAGGAATCAAATCAAACGGAGCAACGAAACTCAAACTGCGAAAGAAACAAGATCTTTTTACTAATATGAACTAAAGTCAAATTTTACAGTACTAAAATCTTGTTCAAGTTGGTTAAACAGAAAGAGGGCTTCGAGACGAAGATCTATGCGCTTGAATCGCCTGATTCCGATAAACGAGCGAAAAGTTATACTAAAACGAAAATCGGATCAGAAATCTCGATCGAAAATAATCACGAAAACCCGAGAAAAAGAAAAACTGACGAACAGGCTAACGAACGAACGTTCGTTGTCTGCGGTTAACGGGTGAAAACCGTTCGTTAAAATGAACGTACAAACAGGCGTTCGCTAAATAAGTAAACCGACGAAAAACCGATCTAAAAAAATAAACCGGAAATAAAAAACAGATCTAGATCTAGGGTTTACCAAAATAAACCGAAGAAAAAAAAACGGCGGCGGCGGCGACATCCGGCGGCGGCGCGGGGGCTGGCACGGCGGCGGCGGCACGAGGCACGGCTAGGGTTCGGCGGCGGCTGGGGTGGGCTGGGGCTGGCGGGGTCGCGGGCTTATAAAGCATGGGGCGAGGCGGAGTCCGGGTCGCCCACGGCGGCCCAAGTCGGTTTGACTTTTTTTTAATAATTCCACACAGAAAAACTAAGAAAAGGAATACTAAACGGACTCCAAAAATCCTGAAATAAATTTTCCCCGTCCTCTAAAAATATGCCAGACAGGGTGAACATTTATTTGGGCCTAAAATGAATTCTTGAAAAACGCATATTTTTTATATGCAAATAAAATAGCAATAAAATCCAAAAAAAATGTTTATTTGCTTTTAATATGTTTCCTCCAATATTTCATTATTTTTGGGGAAGTCATATTATCCCCTCTCATATATTTTGATATGAAATATTTTCAAAGAGAAAAATAATTAAAACAAATAATCCTCGTTTCGAT
The DNA here is from genome assembly GCF_018294505.1 of Triticum aestivum. Lineage (NCBI taxonomy): Eukaryota > Viridiplantae > Streptophyta > Magnoliopsida > Poales > Poaceae > Triticum > Triticum aestivum. Next base: position 88,617,571 of record NC_057796.1, on the reverse strand, counting down.
ATTTGATAAAATTCAAATATATTAAAATTGTGAAATTCCCAACTCTCTCCGTGGGTCCTTGAGTTGCTTAGAATTTCGAGGATCGCAAATCGACAATGCAATAAAATATGATATGCATGAATGATCTATGCATAACATTCCAAATTGAAAATTTGGGATGTTACACAAGGGATCCTACATCATCATCTATCGCATGTTGCCTTATGGCTAAGGCTTCAAAGGTATCTCCCACTTTGAATCCCAATATATCTTGTGATGATATTGATGATGATAAGAATGATGATGATGTTGATAATGATGAAGAGAATGATAATATCGCCTCCTTAAAAATTAAGGGGGGAAGTGGTTTTTAAAGCTCTTCAGAAAAATAAAATTGCTCGTTCCAACTTCATGGAAATCATATCCATTGCCATTAAGGGCAAGAAATATAGTGAGGAGTTGGAATCTCATCTCGAGGAGAATGAGGTCACCATTGAGAAAATGGAAGGTCATGAGCGTGATTACGCTAATGAAATTGTGGACCTCTCCCAAGCTCTTGAACTTGAACAAACCACCAAGGAATCTCTTGAGGAGACTTTTGCTCTAGAATTATCTAGAGTAAGGGAACCTCATGATAGAGCCCTTGAGGTGGCCAATGATTTCGAGACTAAAAATGCTAAGCTTGAAGTTGCACATGCCAAACTCCTTGAGGATTTTGAGCACCTCAAAAATGGCTCAAGAGTCATTAAGAGTGAGCTCATCAAACTCACCGAGTCTCATGCTCAACTTAAAGCTTCTTATTCAAAAGAGCTTGCCAGGTTGCCTTCTCCTCTTGTTTTTAATGATGATGCTTGTGCTACTAACTCTATTTCTTGTGAAGCATCCATATTAAAGGAGAATGTTGAGCTAAGGGCTCAACTTGAGTTGCTATCTAGCAATTATGGGAAATTGGAAGAAATTCATGAAAAACTTTCTAGCTCTCATGATGATCTCCTTGTATCCCATAGTGTTGGGGATATTACCACTGGGCGTAAACCGGCCAGGAGAGGCCGGGTTATCCCCATAAATAGTTCATCTGTATCTGAAGTCCATGAAGACAGACGGTGACGCTTCATGAAGGCCCAAGGACCAAAGCCGGTTTAAGGCCTGTAGACATAAACCGGCATTGATATGTAAACTTGTGTTGTAAGATAGAAGTAGCAGAGACCGAGCCGGACATGATTATGAGCCGGCCTCGGGATTCTGTAAACCGGCGGGCGTCAACCCATGTATAAAAGGGGACGACCCGACGGCGGTTCAAGAACAACAGACAACAACTCGAGACTCAGGCAAAGCGTATTCGCTCCCTGGTCATCGAAACCCCGTCAATTCCATCAGAACTAGACGCAGGCTTTTACCTTCATCGTAAGGGGCTGAACTAGTATAAAACTCTCTTGCGTCCCTTGTCCGCTTTAACCCCTTTAAGCTAACCCATAGCGATGGCTCCACGACTAAGTCCTTTCTCTAGGACATCTGCATGACAAAACCACGACAGTTGGCGCCCACCGTGGGGCTATCGCACGCTGGTTTCAAGTTCTTGGAGGGCAACTTCGAAGGACTCAAGGGTTACGCTGTGGGCCGGATGACCAAGAGTCGTCGCGGCAAGCTCTACGTCGACGATGCAGGCTGGGGCCCTGAGGCCGGCTCAATCGAGTATGGGTACCGGGTCCCCTTTGGTGGCATACACATTTTCATTGGCAAGATCGGTGAACCGGGCCCTGAGCCGGACATCTGCACCGACCTCGTCGAAACGGCTCCGCGTGCGAGATCTGCCCGGGTCAAGCCTGTCATGAAGCGTGCCTTCGTGGGAGTTATCCATGGAGGGGAATCTGAGGATAGATCGGAATCTGGTGGTGAGACCGTCGTTTATTCCGGCGACGAGTCATCGACCAGAGGGACTGAGTCGTTATATCAGTTACAAGATGGCCGAATTGGGGGCTGTTCTGATGGCGACAGTATTCCGGACCCCTTTGATCTGCCAAACCGGGTTGCGATCTTCATGGCCGGCACGCAACCGGCGCTTCACTCTTCGACCGCAGCGGCGATGATTTCCGGATCGGCAGCGGCAACAACGGCCAGGGCAAGAGGCCCTGTGCGACTGCCAGCTCAGGTTCTATCTGATTTGTTTGACGCATTGGCGATGCTGATGGCGGAGGTTAACCCGGCGGATCAGGATGCACACAATGCAGAAGTCGCGAAAGTGAAAGATCAGATCACCCAGGCCAAAGCCGACTTAGTAGCTGAGGATACCAGGATAGCCGTGGAGCGGGCCGCTTTGGATGCACAAGCTTACCGGATTATGCTGGATCAGAGTGCGTCGAACGAAGTCCTGAAGAGGAGGCACCGATCTCGCCTGCCGCCGGTTTATGACGCTAGAAATCTCTTTAACACCCCAGGAGCAGGGACCAGTAATCCACCGGTGGTAAACCGGGCGGAGGCACCTGGAGCAGGGGCGCCGGTTCAACCATGTTTGGTGGATCCGCCTCGTTCGAACAACATTGTAGTACCGCATGTACCCAATGGACAACATTGTCGCTGCCGCTTCACGGCTGGCGGCCATCCCGATCGAAGGCGATTCTCCGGCGGCGGTCGAGACGCGTCGGGTTAAGGAGCTTCTTCAGACAGCCTTGGTTCAACAGGAGGCTTATTCATATAGTCGCGATCGGATTCATTCTAGTCCCCGTCCAAGCCGGAGTTACAGCAAGCGTATGGATGAACCGGCAGGTCAAGCAATGCGCGGAACCATGATCCGCCCCGTGGAAATAACCCAACGGGTGGTGCTGGTGATGCTCAGGAGGTGGTGGACGGGCTCGGGCACGCAGAGAGACCGAGTTAGCGGCAGCATGAAGCCCGCCAGCTTACTCCGGTTCGTCCAACCACATCGGTGGAACCAGGAGTTACCTCTAGTTCTTTGGGAGTGCCGTGCCTTGTCCCGGCGTTACGCAATGTGCGCCTGCCTAAGGATTTCAAGGGCCCACACAAGGTGCCGAATTACACAGCCGATTTATCCCCTGAAACATGGGTTGAAAGCTATGAGATGGCCATGGAGATGCTGGATGTGGATGATGCGGCGTGTGCGAAATACTTTACCATGATGCTAGAAGGGACAGCCTGCACTTGGTTAAAGAGCTTACCGGCTAATTCTATCAGGCCATGGGCCGAGTTGAGAGCCCAGTTCATTCAGAACTTCAACGATACATGCAAGCAGCCCATGTCAATTGTGGACTTAGCTGCCTGTGTCCAGGAGGAAGGAGAGTCAACAACCCATTGGGTGCGCCGGGTTTCAGAGATTTTGCATTCATCAGACCGCATCAACGCTGACACCGCAGTTTTAACATTGGAAGGCAATTGCCGGTTTAAACCCTTGAAGTTGAAGTTGGGACGGCTCAAACGTCATTGTAATGACATGGGAACCCTCATGGCTGCACTGGTGAAGTATGCCGACTCTGATAGTACCAAGGATCCCGAGTCTGACGATGATAAGACAGGGAAGGGAAAAAAGAGCGGCAACGCCAAGGGGTAGCACCACAACCCGGCGGGTCATGGAAACGGTGGCAAGCGTAAAGCGGACCATGGTTTAGACTTTGTGGCTAACACTAATGCACATGACAAGGGCCAGCAGCGTAAGGGTAAACCGCCCCAGCGCGGTGGAAAGCCAAGTCCTAATCCGGACCGTTTGTCTTATCTATTGAACCATCCCTGTCCAAAGCATGGGACGAAGGAAGAACCATCCACGCACCTCTGGAAAGATTGTTACACCATGCAGGAGTTCAAAAATTCTGATTCTTTCCGGTATGATCATGGACCAGGAGGCGGTTCGGGCCCCGGCTCTCATGGGCCGGGTTATGGCGGAGGAAATTCCGGTTCAGGCTTCCACGGTAATCAGGGTTTACATAACAATCAAATTAATCAGGGTAATCATGGTGGCTATTATCATCAGGGCAATCAGCAGCAGCAGCAGTCGGGTTACCAGAGCAACCCGAAGCAGTTGAATGGCGGACAGTATCATGTCTTCACCACTAGCTTGGACAAACGCAATCAGAAGCTTCATAAAAGGGCGGTGAATGCCGTTGAACCGGCGGTGCCCCATTATTTGCGCTGGTCCGAGCAGCCAATTGTGTGGAGTAGAGAAGATCATCCGCCCCGGGTTGACAATCCGGGTCATCTGGCTCTGGTGGTGACACCTCAGGTGGGAGGTTATAAGTTCACTAAGGTACTCATGGATGGAGGGAGTAGTATCAATATCCTTTATTATGAAACTTTCCGTCGCATGGGGCTAACAGATAAAAATCTTAAACCGTCCAATACGGTGTTCCATGGTGTGGTGCCTGGTAAGTCGGCATATCCTGTTGGTAAGATAGCTCTGGAGGTGGCTTTTGGAGATGAGCATGACTCGAGATCAGAAACCTTGACCTTTGAAGTGGTGAAAATCAGAAGCCCGTATCATGCCCTATTTGGACGGCCAGCTTATGTTAAGTTTATGGCACGGCCTTGTTATGTCTATCTGCAGCTCAAGATGCCGGGTCACAAGGGAACTATAACCGTGCGTGGGAGCCGCAAGATTGCTCTGGAGTGTGAAGAAGGTGATGCGGCTTATGCTAAGTCGGTTTGTGCAACAGAAGAGTTGAAGTTTTACAAAGACAATGTTGATCCGGCAGATATGACTTCGTTGAAGAAACCAACTACAGAGCATGATCCGGCCCTGAAATTTAAATCGGCTGATGAGACTAAGCTTGTTGACTTCGTGCCTAGCGATTCGTCCAAGCAGTTTAGCATCAATGCTAACTTGGATCCGAAATAGGAAAGCGCGCTCATCGAGTTCATCCATGAGAATCGGGACATCTTTGCATGGAAGCCTTTTGAATGCCTGGTGTACCGAGAGAACTTGCTGAGCACACTCTCAATGTTGATCCTAAGTATAAACCGGTCAAGCAGTTTCTCCCCCGGTTCAATGAAGAAAGACGCAAAGGTATTGGAGAAGAAGTAGCCAGGCTCTTGGCGGCTGGATTTATCGTTGAAGTATTCCATCCTGAGTGGTTGGCTAATCCGGTGCTGGTCCTCAAGAAGAATGGCACTTGGCGTATGTGTGTGGACTACACAGATCTCAACAAAGCTTGTCCAGCAGATCCTTTTGCCCTCCCCCGTATTGATCAAATTATTGATGCTACGGCGGGTTGTGAGCGTTTAAGTTTTTTGGATGCATATTCTGGTTATCATCAGATCAAAATGGCAGTTAAGGACCAGGAGAAGACAACCTTCATAACTCCCTTTGGAGCCTTCTGCTATGTGTCCATGCCCTTTGGGCTCAAGAGTGCCCAGGCGACTTATCAACGGTGTGTGCAGAATTGTCTTCATAAACAGATCGGCCGCAATTTTCATGCCTATGTGGATGATATTGTGGTAAAATCAAGGAAGAAGGAGACATTGATTGATGACTTGAAGGAAACCTTTGATAACCTGCGGGTTTATAAAATGATGCTTAATCCAGCCAAGTGTGTCTTTGGTGTACCTGCAGGCAAGCTCCTGGGCTTTTTGGTGTGTAACAGGGGCATTGAAGCTAATCCGGAAAAGATCAAAGCCATCACCTCCCTGGCTAAGCCGAAGTGTATCAATGATGTTCAACGCCTGGCAGGCCGGATTGCCGCGTTGAGCCGGTTTGTCAGTCGCCTCGGCGAGAAGGCCATCCCTTTGTATCAGATGCTGAAGAAAACGGATAACTTCGTCTGGAGTGACGCCGCTAATGAAGCATTTGAGGACTTAAAGCGACAGCTAGCTAATCCGCCGATTCTTGCTGCTCCGGTTGACAAAGAACCATTGTTGCTATATGTGGCAGCTAATGCTCGGGCTGTTAGTGTGGCTATTGTGGTGGAGCGCAAGGAGGCAGGAAAGGAATATCCGGTTCAGCGGCCGGTTTACTATATCAGTGAGGTACTTATTGAGTCCAAGCAGAGGTACCCGCATTGGCAAAAATTGGTGTATGGGGTCTTCATGGCAAGCCGGAAGCTTAAGCAGTATTTCCAAGGTCATCCCATCACGGTGGTTAGCTCTGCTCCTTTGGGGGATATAATCCAGAACAGGGAAGCAACTGGCCGGATTGCTAAGTGGGCTATCGAGCTCGAGCCTCACGAGTTGAAATACATACCCCGAACGGCGATAAAATCTTAGGCACTTGTGGATTTCATCAATGATTGGACAGAATTACAAGCGCCAGAGGAGAAGCCGGATCATACTTACTGGACTATTCATTTTGATGGGTCCAGGCAATTAGAGGGCTCGGGGGCTGGAGTCGTATTAACTTCCCCACGAGGTGATAAGTTTTGTTATGTTCTCCGTTTAATGTTCCCTTGCACTAACAATGCAGCTGAATATGAGGCTTTACTCCATGGTCTTCGGATGGCTAAGGAGATGAACCTAAGCCGAGTTAAGTGCTTCGGTGACTCGGATCTGGTGGCTCAACAAGTGTCCGACACTTGGGATTCCAAGGACCCACTAATGGCAGCATATCGTCGTGAGGTGGATATTGTTGCAGGTCACTTTAAAGGTTATCAAGTGGATCATGTGGACCAACGGAAGAATGAAGCGGCGGACACTTTAAGCCGCCTGGGTTCCCAACGTAAACCGGTTCCACCTAATGTCTTCCTGGATGTTTTGCATAATCCGTCCCTCAAGCTCCCTCGTGAAGAGGATTTGGCTGTTCCTGATCCGGAGGCTCAGTTGGTGGCAGCTCTTCATGTTATCCCGGATTGGACGATTCCATATCTGACGTATATAAACCGGGCGAGTTACCAGAGGATGAAACTTTGGCCAGGCAGATAACCCGGTGGTCCAAGTCCATGACTATTATCAATGGAGAGTTACATCATTGCAGTGTGACAGGGGCGTTTCAATGCTGTGTGTCTCCCGAGGAAGGCCGTGAAATTTTGCATGAGATCCACGAAGGAGATTGTGGTCACCACGCCGGTTCAAAATCTTTGGTGGCCAAGGCGTTTCGTCACAGTTTCTATTGGTTGACAGCTCATGCTGATGCCGAGGACTTGATCAAAAGATGTGATGGCTGTCAAAAATTCTCAAGACGCGCTCATGTACCGGCTCAAGAATTGAGGATGATTCCAATCACCTGGCCGTTTGCAACTTGGGGGCTGGATATGGTTGGGCCTTTCAAGAGATCCAAGGACAAGAAGACCCACCTCTTGGTGGCGGTTGATAAGTTCACGAAGTGGGTGGAGGCAGAGCTAGTTAGTAAGTGTGATGCAGCCATGGCAGTTCAATTCATCAAAAAGGTGATCTTCCGGTTTGGCTTTCCACACAGCATCATAACAGACAATGGAACCAATCTGTCAAGGGGTGCCATGAAGGAGTTCTGTCAACGTGAGCACATCCGGCTTGACGTGTCATCAGTGGCTCACCCCCAGTCCAATGGTCAAGCGGAGAGGGCCAATCAAGAGATCTTGAGAGGCATCAAACCCCGGCTTATGGTTCCTTTGCAACGGACGCCAGGTTGTTGGGTTGAGGAGCTACCTTCAGTGTTAAGCATCAATACCACACCCAACAGATCGACAGGATACACACTATTCTTCATGGTTTATGGAGCGGAAGCGGTTCTTCCTAGTGACATCCGTCATGACTCACCTAGTGTAGCGGCATACGTTGAAGCTGACAATGAGAAGGCATGGCAGGAAGCTCTTGACCTGTTAGATGAGGAGCGTGACATGGCGGCAGCCCGTTCGGCGATTTATCAGCAAGATCTGCGTCGTTATCATAGCCGTCGGGTTAGAACCAGAACCTTTCAAGAAGGAGATTTGGTGCTTCGACTCATCTAGGATCAGACAGATATGCACAAGTTATCCCCCCATTGGGAAGGACCTTTTGTGGTCAGCAAGAATCTGCACAACGGGTCATACTACCTAATCGATGTTCGAGAGCGCAAAGACTCACGTAAATCGGAGGAGGAGACCAACTGGCCGTGGAATATTGCTGATCTTCGACCCTACTATACTTGAGCTACAGGCTTTGCTTATGTACATATTATGACATTGTATATATTATGATCGATATAATAAACCGGAACCTCAGCTAAAGCGGGGTATCTGTTGTGTTCCTTACATCATGTGTGGTTACATGGAGCTTACAAAGCGGCGTCCGGTTTACCCCTTGATTTAGCTTCTCAAAGCTTCATATTAGATCACTTGGGGGCTTGGTCGTATCCGAACCATAGCTACACCTCTTGATCGGCGCAATGCCACAACATCACTTGGGGGCTTGGTCGTATCCGAACCATAGCTACACCTCTTGATCGGCGCAATGCCACAGCATCACTTGGGGGCTTGGTCAAACCCGAACCATAGCTACACCTCTTGATCGGCGCAATGCCACAACATCACTTGGGGACTTGGTCGAACCCGAACCATAGTCACACCTCTTGATCGGCTCAAAGCCACGTCAAACCGGGGCCAAAGAGAGTGTTGTAAAACAACAGCTCAAACATAGGCACCCACTGAGCACAGCTCACGATGTTGCTTGGGATTTCTTTGCTGTCGAATTTAGGGCCTGGCAGCCCGTAAAAAGCCTCGACTACAACGGTTTTTACTTGCCTTTTGCTGAGTTTTCTTTGTTTTCATAAGATTTGTAACGTTTTCAAACCGGTGTTTATCAACCCGGTTAGGCTGTCCACTACAAGTTGTCAGTACATGATCAAGTTATAACCCGGAGACTATCAGCCCGGTCTGGTTTTGGCTAAAATGTCACCAGTATGGAATAAACCGGTGTTTATCATAGCCCGGAACGGTTTTATTGTAAACCGGTATCATATAACAGGAGTTACTTCTACTCCGGATTAGGGTTATTACCCTCATTACAAAGTTGGTCAGCCAACATTATGCCTAACGGTCACAGGTATCATATATTTCCATATTTGGTTATCTTTTACAACCTTGGTTATAAACCTTGGTCATATATATATTTGGGTATCATGACCCGCCCGGTGGTAAACTGCCAGGGCGCTTTAAGCTTCTTATCTGCAGGAACAACTTGAATAAATAGCTATGGATTATGAACATCATATCTTAAGCATGGCGGATTAACACACATCAGTTGCAGATAAATATGCACAAAGGCATAATAGACCAAGTGTTTTAACTAGCCTATTACAAGGCGTTTTAGTGCCCAACGGGATAATTGTTTATCAATAAGCATTGCAGCGTCGAAGACTAAACCGGCCCCCGGATTATGATTGCTTATCAGCTTGACCTGACGGCTGCGGATCATCTTGCACCGGTTCATCTTCTTCGTCTCTACCCAGCGGCCGGAAGTCAACAGTTGTCCAGTCGATCCCAGTTAAAGCTTGGAACACAGCTTCATCACTTATAAGGGTGGACGGTTCAATGTCAGGGGCATAAGTGTGCTTACGGATTGGAGGGATCAGGTTTTGAGCCTCAGGAGTTGGTGCAGCAACCCTCTTGTTATTGGTATCATAACTCGCCTAGTAAAATGAAAGGTCAGCCTCTTCAGCAAGTTGACAAGCCAGTGGACGTACTTCCCGGTTTATGGCGCGGAGATCTTCAGTGCCAAACTCTGATCCGTCTTCTTTTAAACTTGGGTAGCCATTAGCCACGTCCGTCGGATCAAGGTCAGGCACCCATGCTTTTGCCCGGGTTAGTGCGGTCAGAGCGCTAGCCCTTGCAGCAAACCTCTTTAGCTCTTCTACCCGGGCAGGCAGCATAGATAGCCTGTCTAAAGTATCCTTGATTAACGACGGGGGCGGCTTATTGTGAGAAGTGGTGCAGATAATTCGTCGTGCGCCGGTATACAGTTGCTCTATCAGCGTGTAGGCAGCCTTCAGCTTCTTCTGAACATCAGAGCCCAGATGACTAATGCGAGTTCCTGCATCATTGCAAACATCAGTAAACCGGCAATGCATAGGAAGATATGATTGAAAGTATAAAGCAAGGATGCTTACCAAACACAGCAGCAGTCATAGCATGTACTTGCCGCTTTACACCAGTCAGCTCGTCTACCACCGGTTTGAGAGCTGCTTCTGCGTCTTTAGCTCTTTTCTGCAAAGCAGATTTCTCTGTGTTCCAATCCGCCCGCTCTTTGGCGAAGCTCTCCTTTAGCTTTTCCATAGCGGCTAAGGCGCTTGTCAGCTCATCTTTTGCTTTGGAAGTATCGGCCTATTGGGACTTGATGTTCTCTTGCAGATCAGCGGTTTGGCTTTCCTTCTTGCTCAGCTCCGCCTATAAAGGGACAGATGTATAATGAGTTGACATTACATATTTGAAGTACCAAGCCCATAACAAGTTATGCCCTTCATACTTGGGGGCTAATGCATGTTTGCTCTTGATCAGAAATTTCTACCAGTCCCAAGCACAATACAAGTATTAATCTTGGCACTTGGGGGCTAATGTGTGTTTGCTCAAAAAGCTGTTGGTATGGGAATTCTTCTACAGTCCCGATTCATCTTTATAAAGTTAAACCGGCCCTTGGGGGTTATACCGGTGAAAGAGCAGTATGGCAAATTTTAAAGAAACCGGTTCATCTTAAAGAGTTAATCCGGTCCCTGGAGACTAAATATGCAAAGATAAGTTATGACAAAAGTCCCGGTTTAGATCGGTATCATAAACCGTCACTTGGGGGCTACTAGGAGTTGATAAACTACAATTGGACAAAAGAGAAAAATGGTAGTTACCTCATATCGCTCCTTCATCAAGTTTACCAAACTAGCTTCATAGTCACGGCTGGTATACAGACGGTTCAAGAAGCCAGAGTGAATGTCTTGAGCATTGAGATGGGCGTAGCTTGATAAATCGGCATTCCATTTGCCTTTGCCGATAGCAGAGAGGTCGTCCTTGGCAGTATGCTTTGACAAAACGACAGGGTTGCCAGGAGTGGTGTGGCCAGTGCCAGTAATCATAATGTCATCATCTTGGTCATCAACAGCCCTCACTAGAGTCGGCGGTTTGTCAGTATCCTTAACTGGACTGACCGGTTTGTCATCAGTTCGGACAGGGCTGGTTGGCCGGTCTGCATGGCTTGTAGTGTCAACTTGCACTTGTTCGGCAAGGAAATCATGGTCTTGAGGCAGCGGATTGTTAAGCATGTCGTCAGCGTCGGTTTCTTCTGGATCTGGAGTTTTTTCCGGTTCAACAGCTACATTATCATCAGCCGGTTTGCTTAACCGAGCCTTCTTGCTGGGTCTCGGCTTGGCGCTGAGAAAAGATAGACATGAGAATCGGTACAGTATGAAAAGAAAACACATCAAGAATAAAGACACGTGCATAGCTCACCCAGGAACTGTTTTGAGGGGCGGAAGCTGTGTGGCCAATGACTCGCCAGAAGATGAGTGAGAAGTACCCTAATAATACGAATCAGACGGGTTAAGAGGCTGGCGGAAACAACCTGCTTTGGGGTATGAAGTATCAATGGGATAAGAGACCTCGGATCGGCGTTTTCGAACCAGACTGTTCGGTAAACCGGCAGAGGTAACTACCTGGCCGCTGTGTCGGGTTGTACGGCGAGCCTCGTGCTGCTGCGTCTTCAAAGGAAAGTTTGGATCCAAGTAAGCAAGAGGGTGAGAAAATTTTGCTTGACGGATTTTTGATGTTGGCAGAGGATCTGAATCGGAGGAAAGAATGGTTACCTCTACGTCCTCAGCATGACTGCCTTCAGCGTCGTCCTGATAATAATCATCGTCAATGAGATGTATGAAAAATGAACCAAGAGAGTCAAGTTCTACCTCTGGTTCCGGATTACCCACATCATCATCAGCTGGTAGATCGAAGGATGCAGTGGTCCTTTTCTTGGCAGGTTTTTTAACAACCTTGGTCTTTGGACGAACTGGCTTGACCGGTTTGTCTTGCGGCTTCACCGGTTTGTCTTGTGATGGCTTCTTGTTCCAGAACGGATCATCACCCTGTCAGAAAATAATCACACTTTCAGAGAATATTTGGACAGAAGCAACTTCAGATAAAAAGATTATATGATTCTTGCAGCTGGTGGTTTGTTGAAGGTGCAGAAAGGGAGTAGTCCGGTTTGGGCACAGACAGCCTCTGGTTCATTCAGTATCTTTTTTACAGCTTCAGTGACTTCTGCATCTGTAAGCTGAATGTCAATGTGCCGCTGAGCATCCTTCCAACTTCCCATGTACTCACACATCAAACCGGAGCGCTGGCTTAAGGGTAGAATACTCCAGCTTATCCAACAACGAGCAAGATCAACTCCTGTCAAACCGTTCACAATGAAGGCTCTGAGCTTTGATAATTGAGGAGCATAGTTGGCCCTTTCTCTTGCAGCCAACCTCTGAGGAAAAGGGTGTGTGTTGCTTAGGCGTTTAGGGCGGTAACCCGGCAGGGGGTTTTGTCAGATGGAGAGGTATCCATGTAGTAAAACCAAGTTTGGTTCCACTCTTTGGGGTGACTGTGGAGTTTGGGATGAGGGAAGGTGACTTCTTTCCTCTTCTGAACCGCCATTCCGCCCAGTTCCGTATTGGGTCCATCTGAGAACTCGGTGCGACGGTTTAAGTGAAAGAAATCCCTAAACAGTTCGACTGTAGGTTCCTCTTGCAGATAAACCTCACAGAATACTTGGAAGTGGCAGATGTTGGTAACAGAGTTGGGACCGATGTCTTGAGGGCGCAACAGAAAATTGGCTAGTACATATCGGAAATTTTTTGAACCGGGAGGGCTAAAACCTCGTCCGAGATAATCAGCAAACACGACTACCTCTCCATCCTTGGGTGTAGGAGGATTTTCTGGGCCAGGGACCCTCCAGTGGATGACATCTTTCTTGGCTAAAGCGCCCGTTTTAACAAGATTATTTAACTGTTCTTCGGTTACTCGAGAAGGAGCCCAATTGCACTCATAGACTTGCTTGGCCATGGCAATAGAAGTCCGAAACATGATTATTGCCGGTTTAAGATTTAAAGTGGACAACTATACATCAGTTTAAGGATACAAGCATATTGATAAACCGGAATTGGTTATTCGTAAACCGAAGTCTGACAATGGAAACAGTACAATGATGAAAGCATTGGCGGTTCAACAGGGGCTAATGGTATCTACTGGGTCATCATTTTGTAAATGAAGTTAAACCGCCCAATCTGGTATTAAAGATGTATAAGTGAAGGGAAAAACAGGTTTCACAAGTTGGCATTATAATTTTGGATCTACCGCATGTCAGAAAATGAAAATATATTTAGACCTAAATATTGGTACCGAAGCAGTTGATGAAAGTTCAGATGGGATTTTCTACTTAAACAAGATACATGGATGGAAAAGAAGGTCTTCGGCTATCGCTGTACAGGATAAATATCAAGGTTTGGATCAAAGAGCTATTGCACAACGACGAACACCGACGAACACCGATGAACACTGAAACCCTAATGACAGATCTATGGTGGAAGGAAAGAAGGCTTACCGATGCTGATGGAAGAGCGGAGAGGCGCCGCGTTTCTCTGGTGCGTTCAGGGTGATGCAGCGGCCGGAGTTGAGGCGGAAGTGAAGGTCGACGGTGGCGGCGGAGCTCCAAAGGTCGGGCAGCGTAAGGAAGAGGACGAGGGGGGAAAATGGAAAGACCCCCTGGCCCTATTTATAAGGGTAGAAGGATAAGCATCAGGCATGAAAATCGAGGAGCCTAAATTTTGGATATGAGGCAAAGCTATCGCCTCGATTGTCGGAGGCTCGTTAATGACAGGTGACGTCACGGCGGTTTACCATGATCCTAGAAGATGATGTCACGGCGGTTTACAAGATTATGTGAAGATGTTGAAGAAGAATTTTTCTTAAGTATTGAGGATTGACATGAACCAGTTCAAATCAATCTGGGGCGTAATGTTGGGGATATTACCACTGGGCGTAAACCGGCCAGGAGAGGCCGGGTTAACCCCATAAGTAGTTCATCTGTATCTGAAGTCCATGAAGACAGACGGTGACGCTTCATGAAGGCCCAGGGCCCAAAGCCGGTTTAAGGCCTGTAGACATAAACCTGCATTGATATGTAAACTTGTGTTGTAAGATAGAAGTAGCAGAGACCGAGCCGGACACGATTATGAGCCGGCCTCGGGATTCTGTACACCGGCGGGCGTCAACTCATTTATATAAGGGGACGACCCGGCGGCGGTTCAAGAACAACAGACAACAACTCGAGACTCAGGCAAAGCGTATTCGCTCCCTGGTCATCGAAACCCCATCAATTCCATCACAACTAGACGGAGGCTTTTACCTTCATCGTAAGGGGCCGAACTAGTATAAAACTCTCTTGCGTCCCTTGTCCGCTTTAACCACTTTAAGCTAACCCGTAGCGATGGCTCCACGACTAAGTTCTTTCTCTAGGACATCTGCCGTGACAAAACCACGACACATAGTATGCTAGAAATAGCTCATGAGGCTATGATTGCTAAGGTAACATCTAGTGAGCCTCATGTGGACATTAGCACTACTTTTAGTCATAATGCTATATTGCCTTGTGCTAGTCCTCATAATTCATCTATGCATAGCATTGGTACATCTTGTGATGAATTGCTTTCCTTGCCTTGTTGCTCTAACGATGAAGCTTATACTTCCTCTAGTACTTGTGTTGATACTAACCATGTAGAGGAAATCAAAGAGCTCAAGGCCCAAGTCACTTCCTTGAAGAAAGACTTGGAAAAGAGTCATAAAGGGAAGTCCACACTCAACAATATCTTGAGTGTGCAAAAATCCCCCAATGACAAACGTGAACTTGGATTCAACTCCAATAAGAAGAAGAAGTCCAAGATGAACAAGAAGAAGGGCCAAAAACAAGTCAAGAATTCGGCCAAGATTATTTGCTTCAAGTGCAAAATTGAAGGGCATCATGTTAGATCTTGCCCATTGAAGAAGAAGGCCATTAGTGACAAGCAACAAGGGAAGCAACCACAAGTTCATTCTCATGCTCAACCTCTAGTTGAAGAAAGGCCTCTTCCCAAGAAGTCTCAAGCTAATGCTTCTCAAGTTGAGAAATCAAGTGAGAAGAAAGTGAAGAGTAGACGTTGCTACCTATGTTGTGAGAAAGGTCACGTCGCTTCTTCATGCATGAATGCTACCATATGGGTTGCCAAGCCTATTGTGACTAACCTCTTAGGACCCAACTTGGTTGGGGACCAACAAGCTCAAACTTGATCAATAGGTGACACTGGAGGGCATTGGAGACTTGGCTACATTATGGAGAATTAAGGGGACTTGATCATTCTTATTGTCTCAAGCCAAGTCAATTGGGTTATCAAGTTTCTATCTTATATCCAATGTGCCTACTTGCGGTAACTTTACTTAAATTGTTTACATGGAAAGTTACTTGCCCCTTTGCATGTTTTGGTTTTGTACCTTGCATGTGTGTGTATATGTTGTGCTTCCAATTTGCTTGTTGGTTTGCACATCATGTACATTTGAGTATTGTGTTGAGCCGTTTTGCATCTTGTTTGTATCTTAGTTGGCTCTTGTGAGAGATTAATGTAACATCCCATGTTGGGGGAGTGATGTGCTTTGTGCACTTCACAATCCTATAAATGTGTGTACGTGAGGAATACCACGTAGTATTGATATTACAAGATTATCCAGTCTCTATGTGGTATGTCTTCTCATGAGAAATTCAAATTCTAAATAGTCCATTAATTATCTCTTGTTGGATTCTTATTGCCTCTTGTGAAGTTTTCTTTCGTATCACATTATGGGGGAGTAATGTGCTATGTGCAAATTACAAGCCTAGAAAATGTGTACATTTGAGATATTGTCACTTAGAATTCATATTGTAAATTATCTTGTTCCTAGGTGGCATGTTAGCTCCACAAGTTGCAATTTTCTTGTGTTTGGTGTGAATATGATGTTGGATATCCTTGCTATCTACCACCGGGAATTATTTCCAAATACTTCGTGTCTTTTGACAATTGGTACTCACTTATGTGCGGTAGAAACTATTGATCATCTTTACATTGGCTTTCACTTTTATTTTCCTTATCTCTTGCCAAGGATTGTGTCAAATCCCATTTTTTTTCCGTGCTACTTGTGGATCTTGTTGTTTTCTTGATCTTGTCTAGTGTTTTCTAGATATAGTGAAAGTGGTGATCCCACCTTGTGCATTTTTTATTCAAATGCAAAATCTCTATAATGCACTACTCTCGGAGGAGCTATCCTATTTTCTATAAAACACTCATCTTGTGATCCTTATCAAGTGTGTGTTGGTGGAAGGCAAGCCGTTTCTTTTTGGTACTTTGTGCCATCATGAAACTTTGTAGAGAGCTTGGTTTGTTTGGAACCATCCTCTCTTTTGGGAGTTTGACATCTTTCTTTTTGCATGTATAATGGATATCTCATTCCTTGATGTATCTTTTAATGATATCTTCCAAGTGATGATTTCTCCATTTGGTATCCTTTTCACTTGGTATTCCTTTTTCATTTGGTGTTGGTTCTTGAAAGTCTTTAGCATGCATATTTACTTCATGTATTTTCTTCAGCATGCTTTCTTTCTTTGACCCAATATATAGGAGAAACTCCACCAAGTCTCAAATTGGATGAGATGTGCATGATATTTATTTTTGTATCTATGTGTGCATATTTATGTGGATTTTGTCCTATGTGTATTGGTGTTTCTAACTCTTTGGTCCCAATGAGTTTGGGTACCATTTTGTTTGTGTTGTTGTTCTAGGAACAATTGGAGATGCATTGGATGCTCGGCTCACTCACAAGGAAGGTGGTGTAACCATGTGCTTATTGGAGTCAAGCTAGGATGTTCAATGAATTACTATATAATACCTTCAATTGGTACCTTCTACATCCTTCCAATGATATCTCGGTAACAAGTATCTATTCATGCATTCCTCTCTTGCATTCAACCTTGTGTAGGTTGCATCTTGGCATGATATTCATTTCATCTTGCGATACTTGTTTCCTTTCTCAAAGCATCCCAACGATGAAATCTTGTTGCTAGTTGTGATGTCTTTGATGGAGGCGTGGTAGGAGTTCATCTATATACAATAAGACCATATCTAGACATGTGCTATGCTTTCAAGCAAACATCTTATTGGTATATTTATGACTTCCTTGTGGATATCTTGTTCTTTCCATTGTGTAACTATTTTGTGTGTTCATCCTACTTTGTGGATTGATATCATCATGATTTTGATCTACATAGAATCTTTTACACTTGAGAGAAGTTAAATCTCTAGTTGATCCTTATTATTTCACGTCCACATTTTTCCCTTGGTGGTTTCGTGAAAGGATTTATCTTGAGTGCGGGTCTTATATCGTTGCATCTTGATGCACTCTTTTGTGGTGAAGAAATTTTTTCCTCATGCTTGTCTTGACGAGACCTTTAATTGGTATCCCTCGTCTTGATGGGGCTTTCATTTTCTATCTTCACCATGGGTTGTCACAAACATTGGTTCTAAATTTACATTTTAGTAAGCTTGTGAACCCATTTGCATGTTGTGTGTGGGGGGGAAGGACATGTCTTGCACCTTGTTTCTCATTCTTTAAGACTATGTTGATGCTTAATGCTCATCCATATATTAGTCTTATCAAGTGTTTTGCCATGTCTCACACACATCCTTTAGGTTGAGCCCATTCGTAAGTTGCCTCTTTTACATGTTGCTCAACCATGTGCTTGTCACAAGAGCTATGTCTTGTCTCTTTTCTTAGCCCACTTGCACTTGTTGTGATTTTCTACTGATTTTGGGGGAGTAATGATCCTATTTTATGCAGTTGGTATCCTAATGCAAATATTCTAAGTAGTGCACAAATCATGGGGAGCTTCACTAACGTCTTTAGAACACTCCGTTGCTCTCTCAACCTTGTGCATCGTTGCAAGTGTTAGGCTTAGTTTCTTATTTGCTCTCTTGCACTTGTCGTGAGGTTCTATTGATTTTGGGGGAGTGACGATCCTATTGTGTGCTCGTTGTATCCAAATACAAAACTAAATAATGCACAAATCATGGGGAGCTTCTCTAGTTTCTATAGAACACTTCTTTGCTCTTATCATAATATCTTTTTTATGTGGCTCGTAGGATCATTGGTTTAGTTGGTTCAATTGGTACCTTTTGATTGCTTGTTTCAATTGGTATCTTTTGATTGCTTGATTGCTAGTTTCTCTCTTTGTTATGTCTTTGTGGCATATCATCGTTTTGCAATATTTGGCTCCTCAATATAGTTTGTCTTCCTCCAAGTTTTTATATTTGGATATGTGTATTGCATTACACTCTTTTTGAGAAATGCACAATTTATGGAGGAACACATTTTACATTGGCCTTCTAAGCTTTTCGCCCATTTTGGCAATCGATGCCAATGGGGGAGAAGTTTCAGAGAGTTTTGAGGAGAAGTTTACATAGTTATTTCTTCTTGCTTTGGCTCATACGCATGCATCATTGGTTGTTGCATTGCATGGTGATGCATAATTCCTTGTATAAACTCTCTTGAAAGTGATTCTCATCAATTACCAAAATGGGGGAGATTGAAAGAACATGCGGTGCCCCCATGTTTGTTTTTGGTAATTGATGACAATCTCTATGGACTAATGGTTGCCTTGAGTTATATTTGAAGGATTTTTCCATAGGCTTTTCTTGAAGTCGATGTGTTGGTTTCAAAGAGTTTATGAGATGGTCAAAGTGCTTTTCAGGGATTTATCCAAAGATTGGTCATGTGAGAGTTGAGCTCATTGCAAGATGTCTTGAAGAACAAGATTGTGTGAACATTCGAGTTTACCTTCAAGACATCATCCTAATGAAGAGAATTGGAAAGATGCAAGGTTGATCAAGACTAAGTACAGAGAGTGATTCAAGTTGATCAACACACAAAGCGCACAAGTTGTACCGAAAGGGATCAAGTGATCCCATGGTATGGTAAGCATTGTCCATTACGCTTTGTGTACTAACCCATGGTCTACGTGAGAGTTCTGTGTGGGGGTTGGGTATGTTTCCATGGTCTTGCGTCAAGAGGAAGATCACATGCAACCCATGGAGGATGACATCAAGTGGTGATCGTCATCAAGTTTGCAGTGTGCAAGTTCAAGTGGAGCAACACGAAGAGTGGCTCACCCATAATGGAGTATGGGGGAGCAATCAAGCTTGAAGCTTGCCATCCATTGTGGTGTCAATGGAATTGTGAAGATGTGCCAAAGAGTGGCTCACCCATAGTGGAGTATGGGGGAGCAATCGACTAGTCTTCATCGAGCCAACACAATCAAGAAAGGTGGTCCAACTTGAGGAAGTCAAGATCGTCATCATCTAGATCAAGTGGACTATGTGCAAGGCAAAGGTTTTCCCTTGATAGGTTTTCTATTTTACCGGTCTCATGGTGGTAGTTGGGAGACCGGGTTGTAGGATCAATTGTCGTACTATCAAGGGGGGATCTCTAGTGAGTAGCTTGATCGTATCGTTCGTCGAGAGCTCAAACCATTGCATCCTTGCATCATCTCTCTTGGTTCTTGTTTGGTTCTTCTCCTTGTGAGATTTGGAGCTTATGATCATCTTCATGACAAGCTCGAGTTCATCGAAAACCGATTTCATATGCATCTTCTTTTGTGTTTTCGGTGTTGGAGTTTTTACCGGTCTTATTTGAGAAAGGGTTCTCACCATTTTATTTTGGGTATTTTCTCAATTGCTTTTTCTTGATATTTCTAACAAGATTGTGTTTTCTCTTGTCTTTAGCTTTCCAACAAACTTGATTTCGTCGAATTCGGAGCTCGTATGCGAAAGTTATGGCCGTTTTGATCTTACCTGTTTTACATAGACCGGTTGTACCGCTTCTTACACTGGTTGTACCGGTTGACCGGTACTACCGGTGTTTGGGGCTGTTGTACCGCTCCAGACTTGGTTCGGTGGTTGTACTGGCTCTGTACCGCTCTACCACCGGACTGGGTTCTGTTGTAGAGCGGTTATTGGGCGCTTGTGGGCCGGTTTTATCGGTTAATTCGTGTTTAACCGGTACTACCGGTGCCACGGGAGGTTGTACCGCTTAGTGCTTTTCCTACAGGTAGTTTTTGTCTGTGCTTTGACCGGTTGTACCGGTCCTACTATTTTCTGCACATAACAGGCAGATTCGTGGGGACCTATAAAAGGGGATCTTCTTCCCCATTGGACCCTATCCTTTGAGCTCGTGTTCTTCCCCCATTGTTGACCTTCTTAGAGCTTGATATCTCTCAATACCTCCACGGATTCTTGCTAGTTTTTTTTGGGGGGGGGGTGAAGAGAGAGGAGATCTAGATCTATGTTTACACCAACCACTTTCTCCTCTATATGAAGGGAACCCTTTGGATCTAGATCTTGGAGTTCTTCGTGTTCTCTTCTTCATTCTTCCTTCTCATTTTCCTCCCTAGCATTAGTTGCTTTGATGGGATTTGAGAGAGAAGGACTTGGGCACTCTGTGTGCCCTGCCATTGCGTTTGGTGCATCTCTTTGAGTTCTCCACGGTGATACGTGGAAGTTACAAGTTGAGAAGCTTATTGAAAGTGCGTTATATCGACTAGAGGGGGGTGAATAGGCAATTTTTATGAATTCTTCACTGAGGAATTTCAGGGTGAGGAAATTCCTAAGCGAAGAACTACTTGCAGCGGAATAAGTACTCAGATGTAAACATAACAGAACACAAGCATGGTCATCATGATGAAATGAAGACAAGCACAGAGTACAAAAAGCGTAAACACGGGATAACACAGGATGAAGACAAACAGACTGAAGAAATTGAACTGAGGAAATTGAGAATGTCTTCAGTCAAAGTCTTCAAACAGATATGACAAGCACACAACAACTGTAATGAGGAAATGAAAGAGTTGAGGAAATAGAACCAGTAGGCTTGGTGAAGACAATGATTTGGTAGACCAGTTTCAACTGCTGTGACAGTTGTACGTCTGGTTGGAGCGGCTAGGTATCTAAACCCGAGGACACACAGTACCGGACAAACAGTCCTCACCGTATTCTCCTTGAGCTAAGGTCACATAGACCTCGCCCAATCACTCGTCGTAAGTCTTCAGATGACTTCCAAACCTTCACAAACTCGGTCACTCGGCGATCCACAATTTACTCTTGGATGCTCTAGACCATGACGCCTAACCGTGTGGAAGATGCACAGTCTTCAAAGGTAACAAGCATCGGATCCACGCAGGATCAATCTCTTCAGTGATGCTCAATCACTTTGGGTTTGTAGGTGTTTGGGTTTGGGTTTCCTCACTTGATGATTTTCGCTCAAAGTCCTCGGAGGATGGGATGCTCTCAAATGACAAGTGTCAGTTTCTCTCGGAGCAGCCAACCAGCTAGTGGTTGTAGGGGGGCGGCTATTTATAGCCTAGGGAGCAGCCCAACATGATAAGACATAAATGCCCTTCAATGATATGACCGTTAGGTGGGTAGATATTTTGGGACAGCTGGCGCGTAGCACAGCAACGGTCGGATATTTGAGGCTCAAATTCCTCAGGGCTATCATGATCCTCACTGTGTAGGCAATCCGCACTGGCGAATTCCTAACTCCTCAGTCAGAACAAATTCCTCAGCGACTAGAAGAACTTCGTCTCTGTCACTGAAGAATTGGCTGAACTGTATGAGATTTCCAATGGCTTCACTCGAAGGGATTGGTAGGTGTAGAATTTTGAGTTGAGCATCACATGGAAATTTTTCCTTAGTATTCCCTCGACCCCCTTTAACAGTACGATGTTTCCTATGACTCAAGAAAGAGAAATGAAACTACGAAAACAAAAGTCTTCATGCTTCATGTTCCTCGAATGAATACCAAGTCTTCAAGGTCACACCAATTTCTTCACTTTCAAAGTCTTCAGAAAGTCTTCAGAAATTCAAAGTCTTCAGTCGAAGAACTTCATTTTTAGGGGTCGACTTTCTTTGTAAATATCAAACTCCTCATAGACTTATAGACCTGTGTACACTCACAAACGCATCAGTCCCTTAACCTACAAGTCTTCAATACACCAAAATCACTAAGGGGCACTAGATGCACTTACAATCTCCCCCTTTTTGGTGATTGATGACAATATAGGTTAAGTTTTCAACGGGGATAAACATATGAAGTGTATATATTGATATTGAGGAATTTGATTGCAAGATATAGAAGAACTCCCCCTGAAGATGTGCATAGTGAGGAATTTGCATTTGAAGCAATGCACACTTGAAGAGTAGAATCATGGAGATCTCCCCCTATATCTTGTAATTCATACACGCATTTTACATATACTATGAAGAATTTGAAAGGCATGATGAAATATGGTGACTAATGTAATTCAGCATGCGTGCATTAACATTAACGAGGAATAAGCATGCAGAAGAGCACAACAAAAGTATCATACCACCATAGAGTTTAAGTTTACAACTCGATCGAATAAAGTCTCAGAAGAACTAGAGTTGTAACATAGCAAAAACACCCATATATGTGACCCACTTGAAGACTAACTCAAATTTCTCCCCCTTTGTCATCGAATGACCAAAAGGGTTGAAAATGAGGACTAACGCCCCTGAAGAATATCAAGTTGAAGGAGGAGCGCTAGCGTTGTTGGGGTCGTTTGTTGTTGTAGGGCCTGCCGCAGTGTCGTCCAAGTCTTCATGCTCGTCAGTTTCGCGTGATGAAGAATATGAGCGGGCCACCAAGGAAGGAACCTTGACCTTCTTGAATTTCTTGAATTTCTTCATATACTTGGGAGTAACATACTTGTACTCCCTCCATTCTCGTGCCCATCTCCTCTCTATCCTTTGTATGCGCACCTTGCGCTGATTTTTGTCCTCCTTGCCAAACTTGGCCTCATCAAGAGTGCAATAATCCTTGTATATGTCATCAGGGATCTCGAAAGCAGTATTGATTTCAGGCCTCTTTCCTCCTTTCTGTGGCTTCTTACCGTCAGCCATTTTCTTCAGCTGAGGAATATGAACAACCGAATTTTCTGAAGATGTGTGCAACTTTTCTTCGAGGAATGCTGCAAATGAGTTAAGTTGATGAGAACCTAGTGATTCAGCAGCGGACATGTGTACCTGTGAACAGGGTATAGTTGCGAGGAATTTGGAGAGGTCATATGCGTTCTCAGAGGTTTTTCAAAAAGAACAAGTTTGAGGAAATTGACCAGATGAGTCTTGAAGAATTTCACTAAGTGTTCTTTGTCTAAGGTTCCAGAGTTGTACAGATAAAAAATCCACACAATTGAGGAACCTTGAAGAAAAATATTGCTTAGAGAAAAGGATCAAGAATAGATGACATGTGAGGTGTTTAGTTTGTGAAGATTTGAAGAATAAACACCTTTGAAGATTTTGTAGAAAACATTCGAATCAAAGAGGGAAGTAAAAGTAACTTTTAATTACCCTGGACGAAGAACACGACGAACTAGGAAGTGTAGAAGTGAAGTTTGTCAGTTCAGATCTTCCACGCCCTAACTTGGCAGAGGAAGACAGCTACGGCGGCGGCGGAGTGAAGAAATCCGCAGCCGGCGCGAGTACGACGGCGACGAGGTCGAGGCAGTGAAGCTCTTCCTCACCGGCGACGATGGAAGTAGCGGCGGCGCTAGGGTTTGAGAAGCTCGAGCGGGAGAGAGATCGAGCGGAGTAAAAGTGAAGTGAGGAAGGGGAGGGGTATATATAGCCGAGGTGAAAACTGTTCGCCCGAAGAAATTGGACGAACGTGCCCCTGACCCTTCTCATTCCCTTGACATGTGTCACCCACGTACTGAGAGGTGGCGATCGTGTGAGATCATGGGTGAATAAATAAACATTTCACAGAATGCAGAACGGTTTGAGCGGCAAAGCCGAAAATTTAGATAAGATAGGTTTCAAAGTTCCGTTCGCAAATTCTTCAGCTAACAAGGACGCAATGAAGATTTTGATTGAGTTTCAAATAGAACGCACATGAAGAATTAGTGAATAGACTGGGTTGAGTTTAGCATAGAGGGGGAAGGGTCCGATCACATTCACTTAGCAGAAAAAGCAACTTGAAGAGTTAGCAATAAGTGAATGCTGTAGAGGACATAAACTCATATATATATATAGTCAATGAAGAAAAACAACGGAAACAGTGAAGACAATGCAAAGTTGAAGAAAATGAACAACTGAGGAATTACAAAAAACTGAGGAATAACTCAAATTGAAGATTTTCAACTTTTGGTGGTGGCGTGACCCACCGTATAAGAATGATGATTTCAGACACCGCGCACAATTGTCGTAGGGCTCTGAGAATCAAATTCTTCGTTAATTTCTTCACACTTAGAGTGTTAGTCTTCATTGATTGAAGAAAAATGTTTCTTCGCGTGTTGCACATCTAAGTCATCAATTTTGCATAAGTGTTAGGATGAGTGTCCTTTTCAAAGAACATTCGAAGATTCTAGGATATTTAGCTCACACCTCAACTTGCTAAATCTCTTCTCATCCAAGGGCTTTGTGAATATATCGGCTAGCTGTTCTTCAGTCCGTACATGCTCAATAGAGATGTCGCCCTTCCACACATGATCACGAAGAACATGATGACGAATTTGAATGTGCTTTGTCTTCGAGTGTTGAACTGGGCTGTGAGCAATCTTGATTGCACTCTCATTGTCACAGTAGAGAGGCACATTCTTCATGTTGACGCCGTTGTCCTTGAGAGTTTGCTTCATCCACAGCAATTGAGCACAGCAAGAACCAGCAGCAATGTACTCAGCTTCAGCAGTAGATAGTGATACGCAGTTCTGTTTCTTCAAGGACCAACAGAGCAATGATCGTCCGAGGAAATGGCATGTGCCTGATGTTGACTTGCGGTCCACACGATCACCAGCATAGTCAAAGTCTGAATATCCAATGAGATCAAAAGCCGAGCCCTTGGGGTACCATAATCCAAGTGTTGGTGTGTGAGCAAGATATCGAAGAATATGCTTCACAGCCTTATGGCGTGATTCCTTCAGTGTAGCTTGAAATCGGGCACACGTGCAAACACTAAGCATACTATCTGGCCTAGATGCACATAAATACAATAAAGAGCCAATCATGGAGCGGTATACCTTTTGATCAAAGTCAATACCATTTTCATCAGTGCATAGATGGCCATTTGTGGGCATTGGAATTTTGACCCCTTTGAAATCTTGCATGCCGAATTTCCTCAGTACATCCTTGAGGTATTTCTCCAGAGATATGAATATGCCATTGCGCTGTTGACGAATTTGAAGACCTAAGAAGAATTTAAATTCTCCCATCATAGACATTTGTATTCTTCACTCATCATATAGGCAAATTCATCATTGTAACGTTGGTCAGTACAGCCAAAGATAATATCATCAACATAAATTTGGCACACAAACAATTCACCATCATAAGATTTAGTGAAAAGAGTAGGGTCAAGTGAACCGGGTTTGAAGCCTTTCTTCATGAGGAATTCCTTAAAAGTATCATACCACGCCCGAGGGGCCTGCTTGAGGCCATACAGGGCCTTATTGAGTCTGAAGACTTTGTCAGGATGCTTTGGATCTTCGAAACCTAGGGGCTGAGCAACATATACTTCTTCCTCAAGCTTACCATTGAGGAATGAACTTTTCACATCCATTTGATATAAAGTGATATCATGATGGTTAGCATAAGCAAGTAATATACGAATAGCCTCAAGTCTAGCAACAGGTGCAAAAGTTTCATCGAAATCAATTCCTTCAACCTGTGTGTAGCCTTGGGCTACAAGCCGTGCCTTATTCCTCACCACAAGGCCATTTTCATCTTGCTTGTTGCGGTAGATCCACTTTGTGCCAATAATATTGTCCTTGCGAGGATCTGGACGATTGACCAGTTCCCAGATGTTGTTGAGCTCGAACTGATGTAATTCTTCTTGTATAGCTTGAATCCACTTAGGCTCCAGAAATGCTTCATCTACCTTTGTGGGCTCTATGATAGAGACGAAAGCAAAGTTCCCACAAAAGTTAGACAAATATGAAGCTCTTGAGAAAGTGAGAGGACCTGGAATGTTGATGTCGCTGATGATTTTCTCAATTTGCACTTCGTTTGCAACGCGAGGATGAGCAGGTTGTCGTTGAGGATTTGGATCAGTATTTTCTTCAGCACCGTTTTCTTCAGGTGCATCAGCATGATGTTCTTCATGTTCTCGGATGATTTCTTCAACAGATTCTTCAGTAGGAATGACATCCTCAGTAGCCTTGAACTTGATAGTTTCCTCAGGTGACTATTCATCTAACACAGAAGGTAGGTGCTCTCTTTGCGAGCCATTAGTTTCATCGAATCGCACATCTATAGTTTCAACAACTTTGTGGTGAACGTTGTTGAAGACTCTGTAGGTGTGCGAGTCCTTTCCGTAACCAAGCATAAAACCTTCATGTGCTTTCGGTGCAAATTTTGAGTTGTGATGAGGATCTCTAATCCAACATTTAGCACCGAAGACTTTGAAATAACTCATTTTGGGTTTCTTGTCAGTGAGGAGTTCATAAGCAGTCTTCTTGAAGAATTTGTGAAGATATACCCTGTTGATGATGTGGCACGTAGTATCAATTGCCTCAATCCAAAAACGACGAGGCGTCTTGTATTCATCAAGCATAGTGCGAGCCATCTCAACAAGAGTCCTGTTCTTTCGCTCCACGACGCCGTTCTGCTGAGGAGTATAAGGAGCCGATAACTCATGAGTAATACCAAGTTCATCAAGATAGTCATCAAGACAAGAATTCTTGAACTCAGTTCCATTGTCACTTCTGATGTGCTTGATCTTCACACCAAAGTTGGTTGAAGCCCTCGAGGAAAATCGTTTGAAGACTTCCTGCACCTCATGTTTGTAAGTGACAATATGCACCCATGTGTAACGAGAGTAATCATCAACAATAACAAAGACATATAGAGATGCATCATTTGTAACTGCAGAATAATGGTTAGGACCAAAGAGATCCGTATGAAGCAATTCAAATGGTCGAGTGGTAGTCATGATTGTCTTCGCTAGATGTTTGGCCTTGGTCATTTTCCCAGCTTCGCAGGCTCCACATAAGTGATCCTTGAGGAATTTGACATTCTCAATGCCAATGACATGCTTCTTCTTCGCGAGCGTGTGCAGATTCCTCATGCCAGCATGACCAAGTCGTCGATGCCATAGCCAGCCTTTTGAAGCTTTTGCAAGTAGACATACAACCGGCTGAGGTCCTGTAGAGAAATCAACAATATACAAGTCTCCTCTCCTAAAGCCTTCGAAGACTTTGGAATGGTCAGCTTCCATGATCACAACACAACAATACTTGCCAAAGACAAAAACCATATCAAGATCACAAAGCATTGAGACAGACATGAGGTTGTATCCTAAGGACTCGACAAGCAGGACTTTGTCCATGTGTCAATCCTTTGAGATCGCAACCTTACCTAGACCCAATACCTGACTTTTGCCTTTCTCAGCGAAGATGATATGCTTCAGATGCGATGGAGATAAGGGAACATCCATCAAAAGATTCTTGTCACCAGTCATGTGATTTGTACATCTACTATCGAGGACCCACTCATTGTCTTTAGGTTGATCATCCTGCAGATGAATTAGTGCAATTTACGAACTCATATACTTCATCAATGAAGAATATGACATCAATTTCATCAGACCAATTCATCAAGCAATAGAACAGATAAAGCAATATGAGGACGTGAGAAATGAAAGTTCATTTCTGCATGATCAGCCTGCGTCCTTTCAGGCATTTTCAGGTCTCCAGCAAATTCTTCACACGTTTGAGCACGTCTGGAGACCTGACCCTGCATAAGAGATTAGTTCCTTTTCTTCACCACCCTCATCTGAAGGGGTGGCAAAGAGTTCATCACTCTGCGAGCTCCATACGAAAAACGTGGCATAGAAGCCAGTCCACTTTGTTTTACATAAGAGGAGTTAGGGTAAGCATATGAGTAAGCAGAGAAATTCTTCGAGAACTTATGAACATAATGGTTTGAAGAATAGTGCTCATATTCATAGCCCTTAGCTCTTCCCTGTGAAACAGAGGTGTTAGCACAATGATGATCATATGAGGACTTTGATCCGTTTGAGGAATTTGATCCACGTGAGGAATTTGGTCCGTATGAGGACTTGGATCCATATGAAGAATTTGGTCCATATGAAGACTTTGATCTGGGGTTCCTATTCTTCACAGGTGGTGTCATGATGACATTCACTTGAAGATTTCAAGGCACCTTTTGGGAACCCAGATTTTCTTCATAGGGGAACCATTCTTGCAGTTAGTGCCAACATATCCAGCAAATACTTCAC
Source organism: Triticum aestivum (assembly GCF_018294505.1). NCBI lineage: Eukaryota > Viridiplantae > Streptophyta > Magnoliopsida > Poales > Poaceae > Triticum > Triticum aestivum. The sequence continues at coordinate 88,589,384 of NC_057796.1, read as the reverse complement.
CATTCTGATTTTTGAACAGTTTATAGTTGGAGTCAAATGACTCATCAGAAGAATGAGGAGATTCACATGTAAAGCCAGATAAAGTAGATGGATCTACTAGGGGTCCCTTTGCAGCAACCCATGAGGTTTTGGGGTATTGCTCAGGCTTCCAATATGTTCCATGAGCATTGATTTTCCTCTCAAATGCAATACCCTCTTTCCTAGGGTTCTTGTTGAGGATCTGCTTTTTAAGCACAACACAAAGAGTCTGATGTCCTTTGAGGCTTTTGTACATGCCTGTCATGTACAATTCCTTCAGCCCTGCATCATCACTGATACTAGCATTGTCCTCAGGTGAGGAATTAGTGATAGCAGAGATAGGTGAAGAATTTGTAGCATTAGAAGCATTTGAACATTCAGGTGAAGAATTAGCAGATTCACGTTCAATGCACTTCAAACATGGAGGAACAAATTCTTCCTGAGTAGCACTGATTTGTTGAGCAAGTAATGAATCGCGCTCCTTCTGAAGATCTTCATAACTCACTCTTAGCTTTTCTTGCTTTCTTTGAAGAAATTCATAAGAAAGCTTCTCATGATCAGATAAGAGAGTGTTATGATGACCTTGAAGGTTGTCAAACCTAGACTGAAGTATCTGAAGACTTTCAGTCAAGGTTTTAGTGCGATCCATTTCTTCACCCAGCATATCATCACTTTTGTCTAGCATGTTTTGAACCTTTTCAAAAGCCTTTTGTTGTTTCACAGCAATCTTAGCAAGTTTAGAATAGCTGGGCTTTAGGTTTTCAACAGATTCATCCTCACTAGATTCAGAGGAGGTATATTTGAGTACCTTGGCACCCTTTGCCATGAAGCAATAGGTGGGCGCATAGTCATCATTGCCTTCATCAGCCTTGTTGGTGAAGTCATTTTCTTCGGAGTTGAAGATGGACTTGCTAACGAATGCAGTAGCGAGAGCTAGACTCGCCACACCAGACTCGGACACCTCAGATGCCTCCTCTTCCTCATGTTCCTCAGATTCAGCCTCTGAGTCCATTTCCTTGCCAATGAATGCCCGAGCCTTCTTGCAGCTGCTCTCCTTGTGAGATGAAGACTTTGAGGATTTTGATGATGAAGACTTTGAAGATTTCTTCTTCTTCTTTGCGTCATCAGAACTATAATCCTTGTATTTCTTCTTCTTCGATTCCTTTTCCCACTAAGGACAATCTTGAATGTAGTGACCTGGTTTCTTGCATTTGTGGCATAGCCTCTTCTTGTAGTCACTGGATGAGGAATCATTGCTCCTTGAGGATTTTCCAAAGCGACCACGTCTTGAGAACTTCTGAAATTTCTTCACGAGCAGTGCTAGTTCCTGGCTCAGTTCTTCGGGATCACCAAGGCTGCTGCTAGAATCTTCATCTTCAGACTCAGAAACAACCTTAGCCTTCAGGGCACGTGATTTGCCATAGCTCGAACCATAGAGATCTCTCTTCTCAGCAAGCTGGAACTCATGAGTGTTTAGCCTCTCGAGGATATCAGCGGGATCAAGTGACTTGTAATCTCCACGTTCTTGTAACATCAGTGCCAGAGTATCAAATGAGGAATCAAGCGATCTCAGCAATTTCTTCACCACCTCATGGTCGGTGATGTCATTGGCACCAAGTGCTTGAAGCTCATTTGAGATGTCAGTGAGGCGATCGAAGGTTTGCTGAACATTTTCATTGTCGAGTCTTTTGAAGCGGTTGAAGAGATTGCGAAGAACGTCAACTCGAGAGTCACGTTGGGTTGAGACTCCTTCATTGACCTTGGACAACCTATCCCAGATATGCTTAGTAGTTTCCAAAGCACTCACTGTTCCATACTGCCCTTTGCTCAGATGGCCACATATGATGTTCTTCGCTTGGGAATTGAGTTGCTTGAATCTCTTCACATCAGTAGCGTTCAGAGAAGGTGAGACTGAGGGAACACCATTTTCCACAACATACCAGAGATCGTTATCAATTGCCTCAAGATGCATTCGCATCTTATTCTTCCAGTAGGGGTAGTACGTCCCATCGAAGGTAGGACACCCAGCAGAGACCTTGATCATACCTACGGTCGACATAACTAAAACTCCAGATTGTTAAACCAAAATCACACAGAACAAGGGAGTAGCTTGCTCTGATACCAATTAAAAGTGCGTTATATCGGCTAGATGGGGGGTGAATAGGCGATTTTTATGAATTCTTCACTGAGGAATTTCAGGGTGAGGAAATTCTAAGCAAAGAACTACTTGCAGCGAAATAAGTACTCAGATGTAAACATAACAGAACACAAGCATGGTCATCATGATGAAATGAAGACAAGCACAGAGTACAGAAAGCGTAAACACAGGATGAAGACAAACAGACTGAAGAAATTGAACTGAGGAAATTGAGAATGTCTTTAGTCAAAGTCTTCAAACAGATATGAACAAGCACACAACAACTGTAATGAGGAAATGAAAGAGTTGAGGAAATAGAACCAGTAGGCTTGGTGAAGACAATGATTTGGTAGACCAGTTCCAACCGTTGTGACAGTTGTACGTCTGGTTGGAGTGGCTAGGTATTTAAACCTGAGGACACACAGTCCCAGACACATAGTCCTCACCGTATTCTCCTTGAGCTAAGGTCACACAGACCTAGCCCAATCACTCGTGGTAAGTCTTCAGGTGACTTCCAAACCTTCACAAACTCGGTCACTCGGCGATCCACAATTTCCTCTTGGATGCTCTAGACCATGATGCCTAACCGTCTGGAAGATGCACAGTCTTCAAAGGTAACAAGCATCGGATCCACGCAGGATCAATCTCTTCAGTGATGCTCAATCACTTTGGGTTTGTAGGTGTTTGGGTTTGGGTTTCCTCACTTGATGATTTTCGCTCAAAGTCCTCGGAGGATGGGATGCTCTCAAATGACAAGTGTCAGTTTCTCTCGGAGCAGCCAACCAGCTAGTGGTTGTAGGGGGGCTATTTATAGCCTAGGGAGCAGCCCGGCATGATAAGACATTAATGCCCTTCAATGATATGACCGTTAGGTGGGTAGATATTTTGGGACAGCTGGCGCGTAGCACAGCAACGGTCGGATATTTGAGGCTCAAATTCCTCAGGGCTATCATGATCTTCACTGTGTAGGCAATCCGGACCGGCGAATTCCTAACTCCTCAGTCAAAACAAATTCCTCAGCGACTAGAAGAACTTCGTCTCTGTCATTGAAGAATTGACTGAACTGTATGAGATTTCCAATGGCTTCACTCGAAGGGATTGGTAGGTGTAAGATTTTGAGTTGAGCATCACATGGAAATTTTTCCTTAGTATTTCCTCGACCCCCTTTTGCAGTACGGTGTTTCCTATGACTCAAGAAAGAGAAAATGAAACTACGAAAACAAAAGTCTTCACGCTTCATGTTCCTCGAATGAATACCAAGTCCTCAAGGTCACACCAATTTCTTCACTTTCAAAGTCTTCAGAAAGTCTTCAGAAATCCAAAGTCTTCAGTCGAAGAACTTCATTTTTAGGGGTCGACTTTCTCTGTAAATATCAAACTCCTCATAGACTTATTGACATGTGTACACTCACAAACGCATCAGTCCCTTAACCTATAAGTCTTCAATACACCAAACTCACTAAGGGGCACTAGATGCACTTACACTTATTACTCTTGGGTGCTTGGTACCCTTGAGCTTGTTCCTCTTGGGTGCTTGGGTGCCCTAGACGGCTCGTGGTGTTCGGAGCACAATCATTGTGGTGTATAGCTCTGGGCAAGCGTAGGGGTCTCCAATTAGGTTGTGGAGATCACCCCGAGCAATTTGATGGGTTCTAGTTGAAGGAAATATGCCCTAGAGGCAATAATAAAGTATTATTTATTTCCTTATATCATGATAAATGTTTATTATTCATGCTAGAATTGTATTAACCGGAAACATAATACATGTGTGAATACATAGACAAACAGTGTGTCACTAGTATGCCTCTACTTGACTAGCTCGTTAATCAAAGATGGTAATGTTTCCTAGCCATAGACATGAGTTGTCATTTGATTAACGGGATCACCTCATTAGGAGAATGACGTGATTGACTTGACCCATTCCGTTAGCTTAGCACCCGATCGTTTAGTATGTTGCTATTGCTTTCTTCATGACTTATACATGTTCCTATGACTATGAGATTATGCAACTCCCGTTTACCGGAGGAACACTTTGTGTGCTACCAAACGTCACAACGTAAATGGGTGATTATAAAGGTGCTCTACAGGTGTCTCCAAAGGTACTTGTTGGGTTGGCGTATATCGAGATTAGGATTTGTCACTCCGATTGTCGGAGAGGTATCTCTGGGCCCACTCGGTAATGCACATCACTATAAGCCTTGCAAGCATTGTGACTAATGAGTTAGTTGCGGGATGATGTATTACGGAACAAGTAAAGAGACTTGCCGGTAACGAGATTGAACTAGGTATCGAGATACCGACGATCGAATCTCGGGCAAGTAACATACCGATGACAAAGGGAACAACGTATGTTGTTATGCGGTCTGACCGATAAAGATCTTCGTAGAATATGTAGGAACCAATATGAGCATCTAGGTTCCGCTATTGTTTATTGACCGGAGAGGTGTCTCGGTCATGTCTACATAGTTCTCGAACCCGTAGGGTCCGCACGCTTAACGTTACGATGACAGTTATATTATGAGTTTATATGTTTTGATGTACCGAAGGTTGTTCGGAGTCCCGGATGTGATCACAGACATGACGAGGAGTCTCGAAATGGTCGAGACATAAAGATTGATATATTGGACGACTATATTCGGACACCGGAAGTGTTCCGGAGAAGTTTCGGATAAAACCGGAGTGCCGGAGGGGTTACCGGAACCCCCCGGGGAAGTATTGGGCCTTAGTGGGCCTTGAGGGGGGAGAGAGGGCAGCAGCCAGGAGGTGACGTGGCCCCTCCCATGAAGAGTCCTAATTGGACTAGGGAAGGGGGGCGCAGCCCCTCTTTCCCTCTCCCTCTCCCTCTCTTTCCTTCCCCCCCCCTCTCTTCCTAGTTGGACTAGGAAAGGGGAGTCCTACTCCTACTAGGAGGAGGACTCCCCCCTCTCCTTGGCGCGCCCAAGGCAGCCGGCCTCCCCCTTGCTCCTTTATATACGGGGGCAGGGGGGCACCTCTACACACAATTGATATACGATATTTTAGCCATGTGCGGTGCCCCCCTCCACCATATTACACCTCGATAATATCGTTGCGGAGCTTAGGCGAAGCCTTGCATCGGTAGAGCATCATCATCGTCACCACGCCGTCGTGCTGACGAAAGTATCCCTCAACACTCGGCTGGATCGGAGTTCGAGGGACGTCATCGAGCTGAACGTGTGCTGAACTCGGAGGTGCCGTGCGTTCGGTACTTGATCGGTCGGATCGTGAAGACGTACGACTACATCTACCACGTTGTGATAACGCTTCCGCTTTCGGTCTACGAGGGTACGTGGACAACACTCTCCCCTCTCGTTGCTATGCATCACCATGACCTTGCATGAGCATAGGAATTTTTTTGAAATTACTACGTTCCCCAACACTAGTGACCACCCCCAAGCGTTGCCAAAGTGTACGGGTTCGGTGGCCGCCCCCAAGGGTTGCCATTTGTATGGGTTCGGTGACCGCCCTCAAGGGTCCCTTAGTGGAATCACGACATCTTGCATTGTGTGAGGGCATGAGGAGATTACGGTGGCCCTAGTGGCTTCTTGGGGAGCATTGTGCCTCCACACCGCTCCAAACGAAGATTAGCATCCGCAAGGGTGTGAACTTCGGGATATATCGTTGTCTCCGCGTGCCTCGGTTATCTCTTACCCGAGCCCTTTACTTATGCACTTTACTTTGTGATGGCCATAGTGTTTCATGTTATATATCTTGCTATCACTTAGTTGTTTATCTTGCTTAGCATAAGTTGTTGGTGCACATAGGTAAGCCTAGTTGTTGTAGGTTTTGTGCTTGACAAATTAACCGCTAGGTTTATTCCGCATTTGTTCAAGCCTAACCGTAATTATTTTAAAGCGCCCATTCACCCCCCTCAAGGCGAAATCCTCGATCTTTCATTAAGTTCATGGAGAAATGGAGTAATGCAATAAGAACGATGACATGATGTAGACAAGATCTATTTATGTAGAAATAGACCCCATCTTGTTATCCTTAATAGCAACATACATACGTGTCGGTTCCCCTTCTGTCACTGGGATCAAGCACCGTAAGATCGAACCCTTCACAAAGCACCTCTTCCCCTTGCAAGATAAATAGATCAAGTTGGCCAAACAAAACCCAAATATCGGAGAAGAAATACGAGGCTATAAGCAATCATGCATATAAGAGATCAAGAAGACTCAAATAACTTCCATGGATAAAAAGATAGATCTGATCATGAACTCAAAGATCATCCGATCCCAGCAAACACACCGCAAAAAGAGTTACATCATATGGATCTCCAAGAGACCATTGTATTGAGAATCAAACGAGAGAGAGGAAGCCATCTAGCTACTAACTACGGATCCATAGGTCTACAAGAGACTACTCACGCATCATCGGAGAGGCACCAATTGACATAATGAACCCCTCCGTGCTGGTGTCTAGATTGGATCTGGTGGTTCTGGAACTTGCGGTGGCTGGAATTGATTTTCTTCGACTCCCCTAGGGTTTCTGGAATACTTGGGTATTTATAGAGTAAAGAGGTGGTCTGGGGGGCACCCGAGGTGGGCACAACCCACCAGGGCACGCTTGGGCCTCCAGGTGCACCGTGCTGGGTTGTGCTCCCCTCGGAGCAGCCCCCAGGTGCTTCTTCGACCCACTAGATGTCTTCTGGTCCAAAAAAATCCACAAAAAGTTTCGCTGCATTTGGACTCCGTTTGGTATTGATTTCCTGCGATGTAAAAAACAACAACTGGCACTTGGCACTATGTCAATAGGTTAGTACCAAAAATGATATAAAATGACTATAAAATGATTATAAAACATCCAAGAATGATAATATAACATGATGGAATAATAAAAAATTATAGATACGTTGGAGATGTATCAGCCATGTAGTCGACGTTCACATGACACCACTAAGGGAATAACAACATACATATCATCAAAATATTGAACACATATCAAGTTCACATGATTACTTGCAACATGACTTCTCCCGTGACCTCCAGAACAAAAGTAACTACTCACAAATGATAATCATCACTACAAAAAAAGACACATCCGTGACATTTTGGGCCGAACGAATTTTTTTCCTGTCATACATATGACACTTCTATGACGATAATTGTGACAAAACCCGGTATCATCATAGATGTGGTGGGCTCCTACTTCTATGACAAAAAATCATGACAGAAAATGGGCTTTTCGTCCTGGGCGGGCCGGAGACGCAGCTGCATGACATTCTTTGGGCCGTCCATGACGGAAAAACCGTGGTAGAAGCGAGGGCGAGGAAAATTTCGGGGAGTTCCCGGTTATGGTGGGAGGTCGGGGGCCGAGCGATGCGCATTTCTCTGGTACACGTATGCGCGTGTATGCGAGGCGTTGGCTCTAACTAAACCCGAGCGAGGCGTTGGGCTCTAACTGAACCCGAGCGATTGCACTGCAGGCTACGCGTTACTGAACCCGAGCGATCGATCGATGGCTATTAACTGAACCCAATCGAGCGATTCCTTCGCTACTGCTGCTAACTGAAGCCGATCGATGCTGCCTCTGGATGAACAGTGAGCGTTGCTGGGGGGTTTGGATGAACAGTTCCCGGTGGGGGTGGATGAACAGGACCCCGTGGTGTTGCCTCTGGATGAACAGGACCCCGATCGATCGAGCCGGTTGGGGCTGGATGAACAGGACCCGTGGAGGACAGGATGAACAGGACCACCCCATGGAGGGCAGAATGAACAGTAGACGGTGGAGGGCTGGATGAACAGTAGCCCATGGAGGGGTGGTTGAACAGGAGCCCGTGGAGAGGGCTGGTTGAACAGTAGCCGGTGGAGTAGCGCGTGGTGGAGGCTGGATGAACAGGAGCCCGTGGATGAACAGTCGCAGGTGGAGGCTGGAGGAGATCGACGGTGGATGAACAGTAGCCCGTGGAGGCTGGAGGGGGTCGACGATGGAGATGAACAGTATCCCGTGGAGTCCCGTTTTGCGGTACGCCACACCCCTCCCGATGAACAGGACCCCCGTTTCGACCGTAGCGCTCCAACACAAGTCCGTTTCCTCCGTTTTGCGGTACGCCACACCCCTCCCGATCAACAGGACCCCCGTTTCGACCATAGGAGGTCCGTTTCCTCCGTTTTGCGGTACGCCAGACCCCTCCCGATGAACAGGATCCCGTTTCAAACGTGGCCGGTCGAACACAAGGTCGTTTCCTCCGTTCTGCGGTACGCCAGGCCTCGTTTCCATCGGCTGTTCCGTCCAAGCCCTCCCGATGAACACGACGACGCATTCCGTTTCGACCCAGCCGGTTGGCTCCCCATGAACACGACGACGACGCTGTTTCTCCGTTCCGACCCAGCCATGTACATGAGCCCTGGCCATACGTATGCGCGAGTAGGCGTTCGAGACCCTGCCCGTATGTACGTACGTGGCTGTATTTTCTTTCTTGCACACTGGCCGTTATACGTACGTGTACATGCTACGTGCGCGCCCCTACTATGACACGTGCGCGCCTCTACATCCACCAGTATATATGTACGTACACGTTCGCGACCAGAATGACATCGCTACGTACGCTTCGACCAGGTGGGTCCCGACTGTCAGGCACTTCCTTGCCTGCGAAGATGTAGCTGGTGGGTCCCAGCAGTCAGGGAGGCGAATCGTTTTTTTTTGCCCGGACGTACTTCCTTGCGTGCGAAGATGTAGCTGGTGGGTCCCAGCAGTCAGGGGGAAACATTTTTTCGTGAAATACAGTGGCCCGTCCGGTGGGTCCCAGCTATCAGGTGGAGGAATCATTATTTTCCGCGTAATAAGGAGGCATTTCCTTGCTGCGGCCGTGGACCCAGCTGTCAGCCTCTCCACGTACAGTCGACGTCTGATGGAAGTCGTTCCTTGACCACGTTGACCACGTCGCGCCGAGAGCACCAGGCCGGTGGACGACGGCGAGGCTTAGGAAGGGGACGACGGGGAGACGGGGAAGACGCGGAAGTGGAAGCCCGCGTGGAGAGGAGTACGAGGGTTCACTGGTTCGACTGTGGTGTGAGGCTGCCGTCGCCGCAGGGCCTGGCCAGCGGTGGGAATAGTAGGGGGCGGTGAAGCCTCCGCGGCAGCACAGCCGGCCACGGGAGGCAGGAGCATGCGGCACGACCGGCGCTGCTTTGGGCGGCTGGAGCAAGATGACCAGAGGTTGAAGAAGCACTACGACCGTTCGATGGACATCATACGGTCACTGGAGCTAGAATCGTTCATATTGACTAAAGTTGACAAAGGCCCCTATCCCAGTCAACTTAGTAGGCCCACAAGTCAGCCTCCCACCATGGTGGGTCCCAGCTAGCAGGGGAGTATTCATTTTTTGTGCATAATAAGGAGGCACTTCCTTGCGTGCGAAGATATAGCTGGTGGGTCCGAGCTGTCAGCGGCGGTAATGTTTTTTTGTGAAAGACAGAGGCCCTTTCGATGGGTCCCAGCTGTCAGGTGGAGGAATAATTATTTTGCATGTCATAAGGAGGCATTTCCTTGCTGCGGCCATGGACCCAGCTGTCAGCCTCTCCACGTACAGTCCACGTCCAATGGAAGCCGTTCCTTGACCACGTTGACCACGCCGCGCCGAGAGCACCAGGGCGGTGGACGACGACGAGGCCTAGGAAGGGGATGACGCGGAGCCGGGGAAGACGCGGCAGTGGATGCCCACTCGTAGAGGAGTATGAGGGTTCACTGGTTCGCTGCGGTGTGAGGTTGCCGTCGCCGCAGAATAACAGGGGGTGTGGGTGAGTAGAGGGATGGCTTGGCCAGCGGTGGGAGTAGTAGGGGGCAGTGAGGCCTCCGCCGCATCACAGCCGGCCACGGGAGGCAGGAGCACGAGGCACGACCGGCGCTGGTTTGGGCGGCTGGAGCAAGAAGACCAGAGGTTGAAGAAGCACTACGGCCGTTGGATGGACACCGTACGGTCACTGGAGCTAGAATCGTGCATATTGACTAAGTTGACAAAGCCCTCCGTCCCCGTCAACTTAGTAGGCCCACAAGTCAGCCTGCCACTATACTGGGTCCCAGCTAACAGGGGGAGTATTCATTTTTTTGTGCGTAATAAGGAGGCACTTCCTTGCGTGCGAAGATATAGCTGGTGGGTCTGAGCTGTCAGCGGCGGTAACTTTTTTTCGCGAAATACAGAGGCCCTTTCGGTGGGTCCCTGATGTCAGGTGGAGGAATCATTATTTTGCGCGTAATAAGGAGGCATTTCCTTTCGTGCGGCCATGGACCCAGCTGTCGGCCTCTCCACGTACAATCCACTTCAGATGCATGTCGGTCGTTGACCACGTTGACCAGGCCGCGCCGAGAGCACCAGGGTGGTGGACGACGGCGAGGCCTAGGAAGGGAACGACATGGAGGCAGGGAAGACTCGGCAGTTGTTTCCCACGCGGAGGGGAGTACGACTGTACGAGGGTTTACTGGTTCGTCTCCTTCGCCGGAGAATAACAGCAGGTGTGGGTGAGTAGAGGGATGGCTAGGCCAGCGATGGGAGTACGGTGGGGCGGTGAGGCCTGCGCGGCAGCACAGCCGGCCGCGGGGAGGAGGGAGCAGGCAGTCCCGCCGGCGCTTTTTTGAGCGACTGGAGCAGGAAGAGCAGAGATTGAAGAAGCACGACGGCCGTTCGATGGACATCCAACAGTCACTGCTTGTGCGTCAACCTTTTTTTTAGGAAAGCCTCAAATCTGTGGAAAACAGCATACAGCCCATCTGCCATTATTTCTAATAATTTACAGCCCATTTGCTAATTCTTAAGTTTTTTTTGGAGCCCATATTCTTTTTGTTAGCATTACAGCCCATATTGCGGCCACGGTTAAAAAATTATACGAAACTTTGCATATTTCGGTGCGGTCCGAACTGTTTTTAATCCTGAAATTTCGACTCACATTCAAACTGATTTTAAAAATAAATGTATATCAATATAAAATCCAACAAATTCTCCACGCATAAAAATTAATGTAATTTAAAATCTCGAAATGAAAAAAAGATATTTGAAACTAATAGCCGGTTTGATGTGTTTTAAAAATGTACAGCCCATTTCTCATTACCGATAGGCCATTTTCTCGGCCAGCCGAATGAAGCTCTCCTTGTCTTGAAAGATTTGCAGCCCAACAGGCCTGACAAAGCGACTTACTTGGCAAATCACAAAAAAACGGGGCTGTGGCCGTGGACCCAGCTGTCAGCCTCTCCACGTACAGTACTCTTCCGATCGAAGTCGGTCGTTGACCACATTGACCACGCCGCGCCGAGAGCACCAAGGCGGTGGACGACGGCGAGGCCTAGGAAGGGGACGACGCGGAGCCGGGGAAGACGCGGCAGTGGATGCCCACGCGGCGAGGAGTACGAGGGTTCACTGGTTCGGCTGCGGCGTGAGGCTACCGTTGCTGCAGAATAACAGGGGGTGTGGGTGAGTAGAGGGATACCCTGGGCCAGCGGTGGGAGTAGTAGGGGGCGGTGAGGCCTCCGCGGCATCACAGCCGGCCACGAGAGGCAGGAGCACGCGGCACGACCGGCACTCCTTTGGGCGGCTGGAGCAAGAAGACCAGAGGTTGAAGAAGTACTATGGCCGTTGGATGGACATCGTACGGTCACTGGAGCTAGAATCGTTCATATTGACTAAGTTGACAAAGCCCTCCGTCCTCGTCAACTTAGTAGGCCCACAAGTCAGCCACCCACTATGGTGGGTCCCAGCTAGCAGGGGGTATTCATTTTTTGGTGCGTAATAAGGAGGCACTTCCTTGCGTGCGAAGATATAGCTGGTGGGTCCGACCTGTCAGCGGGGGGAACGTTTTTTTTGCGAAATACAGAAGCCCTTCCCATGTACAGTGCACGTACAGTGTGTAATAAGGAGGAACTTTCCTTGCGTGCGACCATGGACCTCGTGGGTCCCAGCCGTTAGGCTCTCCACGTACAGTCCTCTTCCGATGACTCTCGTATGTTGACCACGCCGCGCCGAGCGCACCGAGGCGGTGGACGACGGCGAGGCCCCAGACTGGAACGACCCGGAGATGGGGAAGACGCGGTAGTGGAGTCGCAGACGGAGAGGAGTGGGAAACTTGACTGGTTCGGGTGCGGGGTGGGCCTACACTCGGCAGAGAATAACAGGAGGTGCGGAGTGGAGGGATGGCCTGGCCGTCGGCGGGGTAGCGTTTCGCTGAGGAGCGCAAAACAACGCCGCTGGACGCCGAAGGCTGGAGCAGGCGGTTCCGGCAGCGCTGGGGGAAGAAGATGAGAGATTGAAGAAGAATGCCGGCCGTTGGATCTAAATCCAACGCCTTCTTAGGCTTCGACCTACTAGCCCACATGTCAGCCAGTCCATTTGTTTTTTTAGTCCATTTGGTGGGCTGGTGAAACAATGATGTAGCATCTATGCAGCCCGTTTAAATCCCATTTGCATTTTTCTCAAAATCCGCAGACTTGCTGGGCTGGGTGAAAATATCATGTTGGGCTAGACGGAGAAATGTTATAAAAACATAAACACATGATTGCACGTCAGTAAAATCTTTGCAAGCTTATGTACGCAATCACTAGGAGTTAACTTGCCAAGTTATATATAAACAATTATTATTATTTTGTAAGAACTTTCAACTTACGAAATAAAATGTCATTTTAATTTGATGAGTTAATAGTACGTGGGGTATTATTATTTTTTAGACTAGACGTGGGACAGTTGAGTTGGTTCTAGGGGAAAGTACTGGGAGAAAACTCAATTTACATCGAAAAGAAAGTGGGAGAAAATTCAGGGACCTGCTGGGTCCACCTGAGGAGGGGAATATGTTGGGAGGAAGGAGATTCAAAGCACGACAGCCGAGTGAACTAGTTTTATTTTTACGGACAAGTGAACTAGTTTACATACATAAGCAAATAGCCACTAAAAAAAGCAATCAGGTTAATGGGTTCTTAAAAGAAATATTTCAGACAAAACAGATAATTGCGACACATAGGCTAATGCATGAAACACTCAGATGATAAAGGTGCTTATAAACAGATAAAGTACAACATGTAGACCTTCCTAGCACGCTTGATAATGACGCTGCGGCTGTCCGTGTACTCGTTGGTTACGGGAAGCAGACACGCCCTCATGTCCAAGATCTGCCTGTACATGTCGTAGCATGCGTATGCGTCCTTGGCCGCGTAGGTTATGTAGGATAGATTCAGAGGTACCTCCCATGTGTTCAGGTCGTCTTCTTTCATGTTGGCGTATCAGGGGTCGATGATGGTCTCAGCGAGGTCAACCACGGAGTCCTTCTCCTGCCCGTTGCTGATGATCTTGTATTGCTTCTGGATGTCGACAAGCTTGTTGCACCCGATGGCCGAATCGTCGCGTTCTTCCTTCTCTCCACCGTAGCGAAGGTGTAGTCGGCACTGCCGATGAAACGGGCGAATGCTCCAGAACCTGGTGCAGCCATAGGACTGATGCGAGCCAGAGCTTCACCGAGTCTGTATCGTTGGTGTACATCACATTCAACTTGGTGCAGCCATAGGACTGAACGGCGAACTCAAAGGGGAACTCCTTGCTGAAGTCCATATCCAGCAGGCTCACCCCTCGGATCACCATTGGAGTCTCTTCGAGTGAACGAGTGTGTAGGCAGCGGCAGCAGTTCATTTTTCAGCTCTTGGGGAAGTGGATTCAACAGTAAGCTGAGTGTGTACAGGCGACAACAGTTACTACCCCTCCCTCGTCCGCTGCACGCCCGACAGAAGATGCACCCTCGGCCACACGTCGGTTCACGAGCGGGTCTGTATTGGTACTATAATAACAGGAGTTAGTGGTCACTTTACTTAAATTTAATTAGTTTTAATAGAAATTTATACTTAAAACAAGCAATGCATTCGCTCGTTCTATCAGTGCCACAGGATCAACATGCACAACAATTAGAATTATTATTCTCAGGACGCTCACGATCAACACATTTGTCGCACTTTCACAAAGATAATACTACTAAGTTTGAACTGTTTGTTATGGTTGTTGTCCTCTGCATCATCATGCCGTGTTTCCCAGCTTGCAAGATTCAGAACCAAAAAATAAGATCCAAATAATAACTACAACAAAGATGCCTACACATCTCATTGATTCCCGGCTTGCAAGATTCAGAACCAACAAATAAGATCCAAATAATAAGTACAACAAAGATGCCTACACATCTCATTGATTCCCAGCTTGCAAGATTCAGAACCAACAAATAAGATTCAAATAATAAGTACAACAAAGATGCCTACACATCTCACTGATTCCCAGCTTGTAAGATTCAGAACCAACCCATTAGAGCCTTTTGATAAAGTGAATATCGGGATGAAATCCATCTTGGCTAGCCATGTCATACAATCGAAGAACTTGGCGAATGCTCTTGACCGTCACAACATCTGTAGTTGAGTATTCCTGTTTGCACAGCGCAGATAATAAAGAGCATGATTACTATAATACTGGCACTAATGGAAGTCAACCTGCAGCTCCACTCGATGATTCAATTCATGCCACTTTTTCTGTAGTTTGCCCGAAATGAAGCAAAGATTGCATCATTCAGCTACGGCTCATCTTGCAAAGGCTAATAAAATGTTGCACGAGATTACCAGCAGAATTTGACGGAGATTTTGGAAACTCCAATCACCATTTTGTGCAGTTCCACCAAAATTGAGAGATGTTGCCCATGTAACATTTTAGTTGAACTGCACAAGACACTCATTCCAAAAAAGTGTTTTGTGCAGTTCACCAAAAGGTCACAATAGCAACAAGGTGAAATGGATATCCCTATCTGCACAAAAATATAGAAAGTAAACAGTTGCTGGTCAATAAGAATATACGAAACATATACAAAATGAAAAGAAGCATCTTAATTATGTTCACGGCAATCACGCAAGGACAGTAGAAATTTTAAAACATCAGCAATGCTTCATGTTACCAGAAGCATTACGATCAATAATGAAATTCCTCAAATATGGGATTACTTTAATGGTGGCATTGCTTGTTTACCAGACACAGTAAATCAACAGCAGCTAAAGAGTTGGTTTAAGGGCATGGGACCGTGGGGACACCAGGACACTCAGCAGCGTAAAGGAGCAACTTACTTATCATACTGGGGAAAACAGCAGGAGTGCCATTTGTAACACAGTTTAATTGCATCTTATCACTGGAGGCATTAGATTAACAATAACACTGGTTAGACATGTCCCTAAGGTAACAGTGTGATCGCTTCATTTTACATGCACCCTTACATTAACATTAACAAAAGGTTGGTATAAGGACATGCGACAGTGGACGCATCAGCACAATGTACCTACAAGAAGGCATAAAGTGGTGATGCCGAGTTTGTTCATGCTATGTGAGGGCAGCAAACCTAATCCTGGAGACCTTTTACTATGTGAGGGCAGCAAATCTAATCCTGGAGACCTTTTACTATGTGAGGGCAGCAAATTTAATCCTGGAGACCTTTTACTATGTGAGGGCAGCAAATCTAATCCTGGAGACCTTTTACTATGTGAGGGCACTAAATCTAATCCTGAGACCTTTTTACTATGTGAGGGCAACAAATCTAATCCTGAGACCTTTTACTATGTGAGGGCAGCAAATCTAATCCTGGAGGCCTTTTACTATGTGATGACAGCAAATCTAATCCTGGACATACTCTGTTGACTTGTCCACCAGCCGCCACTTTCTATCCTTTTTTCAACCAATAATAGATATGTTCCTTATCCAGTTTGTACTGCGTTTTCCCATTATTTCCCTTTTCAACCAAGAGACCGGTTGGGTATCCGGTCTCTACTACTTTCACCATATTATTTCCTCTTTGAATCAAGTCCTAGATTCATGCTACAACTTCCCCCCCTTTCTTCGTTGTTTGAACAAAGCCCTAGATTTGAATGCATGAAGTAGCTTTACCTCTAATAATACTAAAAATTTAGGTGGCTTTGGAAGAGCTGATGGGAGTAGAAAAAGATGCACATGCAAGACACATGGGGAGCTGGGGCAGTAGAGCAAGGCCGCTTTCGAAGAACTTATACCTGAGGGTCGCCGGGATGTCGGCCGCGGCAGGTCGGATCTGCGGACAATACGGCAGGGAGGAAGAAGGGTCGGAGGACCTCCCGAGCCGATGCTATGTCGGAGAGAACGGCACGGGCAGAGGATCGGGCCCCTCCGGCAGCTGTGGGTTTCCTCCCTCGGCGGTGATGACCACGTGAATGATGCACCTTTTAGAACTCTACACACACCGGCCGAAGGGATCCGGCCGAATCTGTGACCAGCGGTGATCAGAGAGAAAATGTCGCTACCACTGTCTTGTTTATATCTGGAGAGGATGAGAGAATGAAGAGAGCAACCCTAGTAAAGCAAGCGCTCAGGCCCCTGCGTTCATATATAGTGGAGTGATTATCTTTTTTCTCTCCACAACAAGCATTTCAATTTGTGTACGTGGCATTAAAGAAAAGAAACTCTCTATTTAAGGTGACTACTGTACGACTCCTACTTACTACTAGTAGTACTACAGTATTGTTCACTTGTGCTCCCCGCCCCTCCATTCATTGAACAACTCCAGGGGTGAATAAACATACAGTAAGTATTGTATTTATATAGAACGAACAAGCTCGAACTATTTTCGCGTAGTTAAAAGTTGAGGGCGGGGCTTTTCCCGGGCAGTACGCGCGGCAGTTTTCGGGTAGGCAGTTTGACAGAGAGGCGAGGAGGGTGAGCGACTGGGGCTATGAGATTTGACGGCGCGTTACTGCTGGAAAGACTTCTGATATGACCACTCACTATAGTCATGAATTACTGGCGCTCCGACCGGGGTGATGCCCCCCTTCCGTTCCGCGCTCTAATCTGGTGCATGACACGTCGACCCGGATGCTGGCTCTCCCACATGTCGGAGTAGTAAGAAGGAGCAAAGAATGATGCGG
This sequence comes from Triticum aestivum, assembly GCF_018294505.1. Taxonomy (NCBI): domain Eukaryota; kingdom Viridiplantae; phylum Streptophyta; class Magnoliopsida; order Poales; family Poaceae; genus Triticum; species Triticum aestivum. The sequence continues at coordinate 88,572,325 of NC_057796.1, read as the reverse complement.
TATATACTAGTACTATACTAGAGTACTACTCAGGTCGGAGGAGTGCGAACCACGGCAGCCTAGTGAAACAGCAGTGCGAACCACGGTAGCCAAGTGAACCAGCAGTAGAAAACAATGTGGTGATATGGCCATAAAAAACAATGTGCTACGGTCCACACTGTAGCATGTACAGTAACACTCCCCTTTGTTTGGATCCCTGAGTTAGAGCTAGTTTGGGTTGAAATAGCCTCAAATTATCGAAAAAAGAGGGGTTAGTTTGAGCTAGTTTGCTCTAACCCAGCTAAAAAAACTAGCCCGGTTGAGAGGTTCTAATTGGGTTAGTTATCCTCGGGCCCACTAAAAGAGAACTAAAAAAATCTCCCCTGCCCGCACCAGATCGCGCCCCCCTCTCGCACGACTCCTCTCTGTTCCCCATAGGGCAGCTCGCCCTCTCTCTCCTCCGGCCGCCCTCTCCTTCCGGCCTCCGCCGCCCTACTCCGGCCGCCCTCTCCCTCCGGCCTTCGAAGGTCGCCCCGCTCCCCCTTCACCAGTCATTTTTCTCCCTCTGTCGTGCGCGGCGGCGGCGCATCTACCAGGGAGGTCGCGAGAGGGGTGAGTTTGTTCGTTCCTTCTCTGTCTCACGGCCATATCATTGATCTTGCTTGCTCTAGAGCTAATTCTGATTTGGAAAAGTAGATCCTGGTCAAACTTGGTATAGATTTGTGTACACGCATGGAATTGTTTGATGCTGCTTGAGGAGGTAATAAATCTTTCTAGAGGCCCAAAGATTCAGGTCACCTTTCTAGGTATTTCAATTTCAGGCTTGCATTATTTCTAGGGCCCAAAGATTCAGTTCACCTTTCTAGGTATTTCAATTTCAGGCTTGCATTATTTCTAGAGGCCCAAAGATTCAGTTCACCTTTCTAGGTATTACAGTTTCAGGCTTGCATTATTTCTAGAGGCCCAAAGATTCAGTTCACCTTTCTAGGTATTTCAGTTTCAGGCTTGCATTATTTCTAGAGGCCCAAAGATTCAGTTCACCTTCCTAGGTATTTTAGTTACAAGCTTGCATTATTTCTAGAGGCCCAAAGATTAAGTTCCCAGTCGGCGGCAAGCGGCCCTGCTACCCATGCCGGTGTTGACCTCAACTCGCAAGGGCCGGCGTCGGAGGGGTTCCCGGGGCTTGGGCTCTACAGAGCCTTCCTCCAGAGCGACGATGGCGAGCTCCTCCCTCAGTGTGTGAGGGGCTCCGGGCTCCCTCCCTATCGTGAATGACTTCTGTGATGAGTTAGCTCATTCTTTGTTTCATGAAGTGTTTTTTTATTTTGTGAAGCTTGATTGATGACTTGTATGTTTAAGTGGGATATCTCATTTGTATGGACAAAGTAAAAATTATCATGTTTTGCATGCTTGATTTGTATAGATGGTTCATTTATGTCAATTGTGAGCGGGAGGAGGCCACAGAAGAGCCGGCCACACCAAGAGGGTGCTTGGATCCAAGGGACTTATTTTAGTCTGACTAAAAATAGTCTCTTTAAGAGGCTAAAGTTCCAAGCACCCCTGACTAAAGAGGGGCTAAAACTATTCTTGAGACTAAAAAAATTTAGTCAGGGGTACCCCTACTAAAATGTGGATTAGTCCTCTCTCTCCTCATTTAACTCCTCTCCTTTAACACAGGCGAGTTCTGGATTGGAGGGTTTGGAGGATAATAAATGCTCATTAACTTGATTTTAGTCTCTTTAGTATTTGGATCCAAGCATGGGTGAGGCTAGCAAGTTTTAGTCCCACTACTTTTAGTCATGGAACTAAAACGTCTCCAAGCACCCTCCAAATCCGGCAGGAAATAGGGTCCAAAGTAGTCAAATGATTGAGATAGAGCATTTATTGTCAATCTAACCCTTCCATCCATACACCTCTTTGGTTTAGAGTTAGCTCAGGGTTAGAATCTAACTCTAACCTCTAACTAAGTTAGAGTTCTCCTCGTCTCGGTTCATCGCCATCATACTTTCCCCATTCCTGTGTTTTCAGTATCCTGCGAATCAAAGAGGACCTTTTTTTGCGGGAAAAAATCAAAGAGGCCCTTAGACTGGTTTCGGTCCGGTCATTTTTTATAAACGTGTTATGTCCGAAATTTAATGAACGTGCTCCGGTTTCCACGAAAATAGTCCGGTTTCATGTAGTAATTCATTCATTTATTTATTCTTCTGCGGGGGGTCTGCATGTAATTCGTGAGGTCTGAAATGTAAAGTACCCCGGCATATGCTCCGAGTCGTGCATGCACTAGGACCCAGATGCTCTATGTCCCACATGTCGGCGAATGGGAGCACGTGGAAATAGCCTAGGAGTACATATAGGAGGATAAATTCGTGAAATAATATGTACTGTGAAGCGTAGCCGCGGTTCGAAAAGGAGACCTAAAGTGATGACAACTATAGGTCGCACGCACCCAACTAGTGGTACTAGACATACGACAAATTTTTCCCTAAAAAAAAGAGGCACGAGTGCTCAGTACTCCTATTCTATAAACACGAGTCCCATCTGACAACAGCGTCCGTGCTACAGCTAGCTCTCCTCCCTCGTTTCTCTCTTCTAATTCTAAACTCGGCCGACGCCCGGTGGGCGGGGTGGGTTTGCTCAACTGCGGCCCCACCTCACAGTGAAAACGTTACGACTGGAATAAAAATGCCATATACTCCCTCCGTTCATAAATATAAGCCTTTTTAGATACTATTTCAAATGGAATACATCATACAGATGTATGTAGACATAGTTTAGAGTGTAGATTCACTCATTTTGCTCCGTATGTAGTAGTCACTTGTTGGAATCTTTAGAAAGACTTATATTTGGGAACGGAGGGAGTACTATACTAATAAAACATTAAGGCCACGAGGCGATGCAGTGCTGGTTACAGGAGGCAAGAAGAGATGCACCCATCGACGACGTCCACCTCCTCGACTCAGGGCGCCGGCCCACCGAACGACGCCTAAGTAGCAGCGGCTTTCGTGGCCAGGTCGACGTGCTTCTGAACAATGGCGTCCAAAGATTCCAGCCGCTGGAAGAAGGCCAACGTCTTTCTGTCCTCGCTTGCCTTGTAGTGGCCTATGTAGACGATTTCCTCATAGACGTGGATGTGCATGTCGACGGTTTCTTGCATGGTGAGGCGCTGCGCGGCGAGCACGGCCTCGACGTGCACATTCTTCGTCGCGACCTCCGGCACCTGCAGGGCCACCAGGGCTTGAAAGAGTTCGTCACCATGGAGGCCGATGAGGGTGGCAGGCAATGAGGAGCCTGGGCGCGCGGGCTTGAGCAGTACGGCAAGGTCGTCCGCGCGCTTCTTGACGGCGGTGAACTTGCGGATGGAGTTGACCATCATGTCGTCCATGCGAGAGGCGAAGCCGGCTTCGGCGAGGGCTACGATGCCTGCGGTCGCCAGCACCGTCTGGAAACGCTGCGCGGTGCGGGGCCGCAGGCCGGCACCTTGGATGATTTGGCACAGTCGACTGCCGCTCGCGTCCATCGCCTCCATAGGTGCTTGTGGCTTCTGGTCACTTGGTCTTGGATTGGAGTGAGCAGTGTTGCGCAGAGACTTGGGAGTAGATGGATTGGAGTGGTGGGGCACCTTTATTATATGAGAGTCCAAACTGTGTTGCATTCACATCGTGCTGGCTCTATTCTGCTTCTCCAATTAATTCCCTCTGCATGTAATTGAGGATGCATCATTGACCGTTCAACATCTCGGGAACCGCTACCCTCTCCCTCCTTGGCATTCAAGCACCTATGGACCCGTCGACGACGAGGTGCCTATGGTGACTTCGTAAATTTCAAGATGACAGTGCCGTGCGTGTGTGCGTTAATAGGGGTGAGTGTATGCGCGTGTATATGAGCGCTTGCGTCTGTACTGTGTAAAAAAATGTAAATGCGTGTCAAAAAGAGACTAGTCAGTATACTCAATATTGTGCACCTCGGAGAGGAAAATGATAGAACTAGTACGTATTTATTTACGGTGCAGATTCACTCATTTTGCTCCATATGTACTCCGTCTCGGTGTAGTCTAGTCACTTGTTGAAATCTCTAGAAGGGCAAATACTCCTTTCTGGTTTACAGGGCTATACTAGCAAGTAGTTGTACGTACTAGTACAATAGTGGGCTCACATAGCAATTTTGTCTCATGCAAGAGCCTGGCTATATGCGTGCTCCAATGTTCGCAACTGCAACGTTCGGTTTGCGCTTGGCTCCTCGCCTCTTCGAGAAGACGAACAATGATGTTACTACTACTGCTTCTACAGTGTCGAATCCACTGTTGCATGTCCGTCCACCGCGAGCGGGACGGATAGCTTGTTGTAGAAGTACTACTAAGCAAAAGCCTGTCCTCGTTTGCGAGCAACCGCGCGCATGGGTGAGGGAGAAGGCGTGTAGTAAAAACAAGCTTCTCCTCATTGTACGAGCTGACGCGACACATCATAGCACTGGCCCCACATGCTTGCCTCTAAACTTGGCTAAAAGACCCATAGTGTACAATATATTTGCTGCAACCTCTAACATTTACCCACCACAAATTAAAATATATGTGGTCGTATGCATTGTTCTGATGCAGAGGCCAGGGAGTCCCCCCTTTTCGAAAAAAACAAATTAAAATATATATTCCTGTCTTGACCAGATGAGCGTGCAAACTACAATCACCAGGGTGTCAGGTAGGGCCAGAAGGCTATTTTTTTTTAAACTTCAAGACGGCCACATAGCATGGAGCCGACCCCAACGATTTTAAGCTTACAGGCACGGTACACGCTATCCTAGACTACTCTACACATGAAACTGCCACACGAGCGTCCGGGCTGCGCTTGGCTCTTCGCCTCTTCGGGAAGTCGAACAATGATGGAGTACTACTGCACTGGAGGAGTACTACAGTACGCTTCTGGCCATCTGACACTGATTGAACTGCTGCATGTCCACCGCGTGCGGGAGGGAGAGCGTGTAGCGAAAGCTTCTCCTAGTCTTGCCAGCCACCACGCTCATGGGCGAGGGAGGGACGCTCCTGCCTTTGCGTGTATGATAGGTGGGCCTGACAGGTGTGTGGCCAACCTGTCATACAGCCAAAGGCAGGTGCAGTTAAGTCCGTGAGGGAGAGGATAATCAAACTTCTCGTTGATGTACGAGTTGACGCGACACATCAAAGCACTGCACTCGATATATTTCAATAATTTGCGTTTACTGATGCATTAATTACAACGCATGCATGCATGCCGTGACTCTCCTTTTGATACTTGCATGTGTTGATTTAATGCACCTTGAAGTACTATAAAATATGTGACGGTAAAGCTTTGTAATATCCCGACCCCAAGTCGAGAGATGGTTGTGCACGAGGAGGGCGAGATCATGCAGACCGAACAGGACCCGACGATGGAGCTCTCTAAGGTCTCGATGGACCTCACCATGCTCCACTGCCCCTTGTGCCTCCGCCCCTTGACGCCTCCAGTGTATGAGGTTCGAATACACCTCGTCCGTTCGGCTGATTGAGCAAGGTGCAGGTTTCTTGATTGATGTGCTGTTCGATTGATTTCTGCAGTGCAAGGGAGGGCACATGGCCTGCGCGGACTGCCGCGTCGAGCGCCCCGGGAACCAGCGGCAGTGCCAGAAGTGCGAGCGCGGCGGTGGCTTCACGTGCGGAACACGGCGGTGGACTCCGTCCTTTCATCGGTGAGGGTGGAGTGCCCGCACGAAGGCTGTGGGCTCTACGTCAATTACCACAAGCTCGCCGATCACCAGAGCGTGTGTCCGCTCGCGCCCTGCAAATGCCCCGTTCCCGTCTGCGGCTACGAAGGCCCGCCGCCGGCGCTCTACCACCACATCAGCACCGCGCATCCCATGCCCGTGCACATGATCCAGTACGGCAAGGTGCTCCAGCTGCAAGTGCCACTGTCGGAGCCACGGCTCTTGCTGTTCGCGGAGGAGGACCGCCGCGCGTTTTTCTTGGTCGGCAGCGTGCTCGACACCGGCGCGGCTATCGCCGTGTCGGTCGTCTGCATTAGAGCGGGGGCGTCCCCACTGCCACACTACGTGGCCAAGATGTGGGCGAACGGCCCGCCGGGGGAGCCCAAAGGCACGACCGACGCCGTCAAGGTGGAAATGGAGGTGACAAGCAGCAAGGATCCCGGCGACGTCGACGTGCAGGAGCTGGCCTTCTTGGCAGTTCCGCCCAAGCTGCTGGCCGGGGCTAAGCTTGTGTCCCTCCACGTTCAGATTGACAAGCTCACGTCCTAAATGTTTCTGCAGTGCCTTCTATTTATCTTAGTAATATGCTAATATAGGGATTACCTTGGTCTACTTTAGCTTAAGAAATGGTGGGTTTTGGTGGCGATGCAGCAATTACTTCGACATCAGATCAGTAATTTCCAACAGTCGAACGGATATTTTGTGTCTGTTGGATATAAAGTTCCTTTGGGTAAGAAGTACTACTTGTCATCAAAATGGATAAAAGGAAATGTATGTAGACGTATTTTAGTTCTAGATACGTCCCTTTTTATCCATTTTAATGACAAGCACTCCCTCTGTTCCACAATACATGCCTTCCATTTGTCAAAATATAGATGTATCTAGACATGTTTTAGTATATAGGTACATCCATGATAGAGCCAATCGGATGGTTGAGAACACTACAATTCGTAGCTACAGATGCGTGTGTGACTCCCAGATGCAGAGGCCGGGGGTCATCATCCTCCTTTTCGAGAAAAAACAGACGCGTGTGTGAGAGCTCGCCACGCGGCTATTCCTGTCAAACGCCCCATTAACCGTAAGATATGTATACGACGGTGCCAGTTATTGCACGTACACAGCAGTACTCCCTCCTTTCCGGTTTATAGGGCTTAATTCAAAAATCTCACCAACCAAGATGGTGAGTGGTGGAATATTTTTTGTAGTTTGCAAAAGCACCTAATTAATGCTCTTGTTTTTCTCAAAAAATTATGTTTATCAATGCATTAATTGCAATGCATGCATGCATAAAGTACATGCATTGGTCAATTTTCTCTTAATACTTGCATGCAATGATTTAATGCACCTTGGAATCTGAACATGTGTTGGGGAACAACCAAATTGAGCCTTAAAAATGGAAAAACTAAAATTTTGAGATAAGCCCTATAAAACCGGAAAGGAGGGAGTAGAAAAAGAAGTACTCCATCCGGGAATAGTGTCGCACTTCGAAACTAGAACCGTCAATAAATTTTGAGCTTGCGTCTCGTCACATTCCAAATTACTCCACGCCATCATATTGAATTGCAAACCTGTTCACACCGATCACAACCTAAACAGTTTCCCACTTAGGAGCATATTAGTACCACGCTATATTGAATTGCAAACCTGTTCACACCGATCACAACCTAAACGGTTTCCCACTTAGGAGCGTATTAGTACTCGGTTATAAATACTAGTATGCCAAGATGACTGCACATTCCTCCTCAACTCCTCATCCCCAAAAACAAACAAGTCATTCAGCATCCTTCCCTTGCGTCTGCCATGGCCAGCGTGAGTTCTGGGTCAAGAGATTGCCACCAGGGAGAGGCGAGCATGGAAGCAGAAGCACGAGAGATGTCCCGCCTCGCTGCGAGAGCAGCCGACATGTCCTGCCGCGCGGAAGTAGCAGCACAGAGGTCCCGCCGTGCCGCTGAAGCAGCACGGAGGTCCCGCCGTGCCGTCGATGCAGCAGACTGGTCCGGCCGCGCCGCGGAAGCAGCACAGATGTCCCGCCGCGCCACGAATGCAGCAGAGATGTCTCGTCACGCCGCGGTGGCCTGGGAAAATTTCTCGCGGGCAGGCGACGACTGTCACAGGCACATGCATGCGATCGTCCATAGCCAGATGGATCAGATCTTCGGCTGGGCGAGGTTGCAGGACGACATGAAAGCCTCGTTTGAACATGCTACCGGTGTCATCCGGCAACTAAGGGAGGGCAATGAGAGGCTCCAGGCCGAGCGCGACCTGCTGAGGGAGAAGATCGTCCGAAGTGCAGACCAGCAGGAGGAGACCAGTGCCTTGTTGAAGAGGACCAGCGTCATCGTCAAGAAACTTATGGACGAGAATGACATGCTCCGCAACGAGCGCCAAAGGCTGGTGAAGGAATCCATGGATGTTCTCAAGCAGCGTCTTGAGGACACGAAAGAGCTCATCGCCGCTCGCCGCGGAGACTAGTTCCCGTGGCCTGCAGCAACGCATCAAGAAAGTAGAGATCAGCGAGCCAGATCCTTGTCTTCCTTCTTCTTTTGCCCTTGTGTATTTCGGGCATAGTCGCATGTGGTTTTTTAATTATCTTTCTAATTATGTAAGACAATTAATCGTCCTTATCTTTCTGTGGAAGATCAATGTTGCGAGGCTGGAATGAAGAAAACTCTTGCTGTGGCGACCCTGGCGTTGCTGTTCTTCTAGTTGCTGCTGGGCTTCCTTCAGTTTCCTGGTTTCTTTTGATGTAATAATCGGTTTAGGATGTGGATTGTGTCATCGGTTGTGAAATGTTGGGTTCTAGCGCGGATGTTTGGCCTTTGTTGGCCTCTTGGGATGTTGCCATTTCAATCTGGTAGCTTTCAGTCCTTCGTGTTAGGCTGGAGTTGTGCTGAACTTCTTGTGAATTGTGGTGGTTTTCAGTAATGAAAATCGGAAGGGGCAAGCCCTTCTTTGATCAAAAAAAAAAATTAATCATCCTTATATATTCATCAGTCTTGCTATAAGTCACAGTAGATGCTATATAGGTCCGTCGGATCTTACATCAAGATCCGTTCTTTCAGATTTTCTTTTTTCTCTCTTAAATCTCAGTCGAGTGAGACATAGCCATTAAACAGAGGCTCGGGCGCCATTAATGGAGACCTTGGGAGAGAGGTGGACGGCAGATGGAGGTCAAAGGGCTCTCCTCCCGATAAGCACGCGCAGGGGTCTGATCGCACGCCTCTCGTACTCAAATAGCTACCCTGCACGACGCCTCCTAGCTAATAAAAAATGGGGACGCGTGGCGGCACGTAAATGGTACTAGTAAGTAGAACACCCACGGTTTCAATAATACTTGTGTTTCCGATTGTAACGTGACAGCACTTGTTTCAAAATGACTTTGTTGATTGTTAATGTGTGCGCCTTCGCAAATCGGACTGCAAATTTACCATAGCATGTTGGTGCCATGTCATGGCACCAAGCCAAGTTTCATTATTTTCATGCGTGTTTTGGATTTACATGAATTAAAAAACTAAGTTTCTCAATGTTTCCAACCCAGCCACGACGCCCAGAATTTTGAATTTCATTCCCATTTCTTGCATGGAACCTAGAAATTTACCCGAGGACACACATGTGATTTTTCAACCAACTTTGGTGCACTGGAACATGTGCTTGTATTTCAAATTTGAATTATGCACACAAAGGTGACACGTTCCCTCCCAGAACCACGAGCCTTCTTGAGAGAAGCTCCGATTTGCAAGAAGCTTATACCAAAATTTGTTCCTATTCGGCCAATTTTTTTTACCACAGCATGGTACTACCATGACATGACACCATGCCAAGTTTCATGATTTTAAAACCAAGTTTCTCAATGTTCTCGACCGAGCCACGATGCCCAGATGTTTGAATTTTATTCTCATTTTTTGCATGGGACCTACTCCCTCCTTCCATCTATATAGGGCCTAATGCGTTTTTCAAGACAGCCTTTGACTATTGACAAGATTAATAGCACATGGGATGTATACTATGAAAATTATATTATTGGAAGCTCCTTTGACATACAAATTTGAAGGTATGCTTTGTGTAAGTTGCATGTCATATATTATTGCTCTAACGTTTGGTCAAAGTTAGCCTCGAAAAACGCATTAGGACCTATATAGATGGAAGGTGGGAGTAGAAATTCACCCGAGGACACAAATGTGATTTTTCAACCAACTTTGGTGCACGGGAGCATGTGCTTGTAGTTCAAATTTGAATTATGCACATTAAATGACCAAAAACTCAATTAATGTGTAAATAAGGCCAAACGAAGCCGGAATAATTCCAAAATTTAACAGGGCACTCATGTAGTTCTATGTTGCCTTTGTAAATAAACTCAAGGGGGACAACGTATATCGTTTCGCACTCAAAGGTGGCACGTTCCCTCTGAGAACCACGAGCCTTCTTGAGAGAAGCTTTGGTTTGCAAGAAGCTTATACCAAAATCTGTTCCTATTCGGCCAATTTTTTTACCACAACATGGTAGTACCATGACATGACATCCATGCCAAGTTTCATGATTTTCAGACGTGTTTTGGATTTACAAGAATTTTAAAACCAAGTTTCTCAATGTTCTCGGCCGAGCCACGATGCCCAGATGTTTTAATTTTATTCTCATTTCTTGCATGGGACCTAGAAATTCACCCGAGGACACAAATGTGATTTTTCAACCAACTTTGGTGCACGAGAGCATGTGCTTGTAGTTCAAATTTGACTTATGCACATTAAATGACCAGAAACTCAATTAATGTATAAAAAACGACAAACGAACCCGGAATAATTCCAAAATTTAACAGGGCACTAATGTAGTTCTATGTTGCCTTTGTTAAGAAACTCAAGGGGGGGCAGCGTATATCGTTTCACACTCAAAGGTGGCACGTTCCCTCTTAGAACCACGAGCTTCCAAATTGGCCCAATTTTTTACCACAACATGTTAGTGCCATGACATGACACCATGCCAAGTTTCATGATTTCCAGGCGAGTTTTGGATTTACATGAATTTAAAATCAAAGTTTCTCGATGTTCTCGGCCGAGTCATGACGCCCAGATGTTTGAATTTCATTCTCATTTCTTCCATGGGACCTAGAAATTCAACCAAGGACACACATGTGATTTTTCAACCCACTTTGGTGCACCGGAGCATGTGCATGCAATTCATATTTAGTTTATGCACATTAAAAGTCCAGAAACTCAATTAATGTATAAAAAGGCCAAATGAACCCGAAACAATTCCAAAATTTAACAGGGCACTCATATAGTTCTATGTTGCCTCTATAAATAAAATCAGGGGGAGGCAGCGTATATCGTTTCGCACACAAAGGTGACACGTTCCCTCTCGGAACCACGAGGCTTGTTGAGAGAATCTCCGGTTTTGCAAGAGGCTTATACCAAAACTTCTCCCAATTCAGCCAAAAATTATACGTATGAAAACAGGGTTTTGATTATCCCAAACATCTCGCTACCTAGACCAATAATGTACTATGATTTTAATTCAACATAAAATGAATACAAATATTTGAATTGGAGAGCGTATGGTACATGTAGTTCATAGTGAAATATGATTACTGCTATATGTATGTTTTTTGTTATCAAGATAATATTTAAATTATTGTATAACTTGACAAAAATCGTATTCAAATAAGGAAAATTGATTCAAATTTAGTCCATACGGTAGACGACAATATATATGTTCACATGGTGGTGTAAAATGTTCATATATGATGGAAGATCAAAATGTACGACTACATCAATTATAAACCGCAAGGTCACCTAACGATATATTCGAATTCAACATAACGTGGATTCAAAAATTGAAATTCGAGATCATGGCATCTGTAATCATATAAAAAGGGACATTACTCTTTCTTTGGTGGGAATTGATTTGTTTTTTGTTGTTGTTGAGGGAAGTGTGAATCGATTTGGTACTGTGCAGGGTAATCTTGTTCTCCCGATTTTTTTTACATTTTTCTTGTAGTTTTTTCAATGGCATCTATAGCAATATAGTAAAAGGGGACATGACTCTCTTGTGTCTTGTATGAATTGTTTTTTTACACGTTCAGTTTGTTCTGCCGAACAAGGAATCCGCACCTTGTTATCCCGAAATTTTCAAGCTCGAGTATCTTTTGTCTCACCTGCTTTGAAACTCCCGCTTCTTCAACCCGCGTCACGCCCTGTTATCCCGAAATTTGGACGCGCGCGAGAACTCCCTCCTCATCCGAAATCGCTCCCGCAGCCCAGACAGGCGAAACCCCCCTTCTACCCCTCAGCCGGAAATGAAGCTCCACGTCGCGGTGTCAAAACCGGTGGGGGTACGCTGGTAACTTATCCTACATTTCAGACAAGCGCGTCCCTAAGCTTGGCTCCCCCTCCCCCTTCGCCCCCCCCCCATTCGTACACCAAGGCCGCCAAAACCCGCGAAACCCCACGCTCCTCCGTCGGCCTCCCGACCGCCGCCCAGCCGGAGACTCTTCCCCGACTATGTC